>NC_051316.1:31943854-32243854 GCF_015220235.1 Choloepus didactylus
GATGGATTTCTAACAGAAAAGATAGACAGCTGCTGGAAGATAAGAAAATAAAAGATTCTTATTAAAGCCGGTAAAAGAATCAGAAAGGAAGGGCTGGGTTGAATTTTGAGCTTGATTGGGAGAGGTTAGAAGTTGGAGGAGGGGTAGGTGGGCAGCTTTCCAGCTGCGACTTTGGGAAGATAGGAGAGAGTGGTTTTCCATGCTGCTATGTCTGAGAGACTTCAGCCAAGTCTAAAATGTTCTGGGAGGGAGGGGGATGTTGGATGTTCCCTCGAACATGTCTTCCCTCTTCCCTTTCCTTCTTTCTCCCACTCCCTTCTCTTAATCAGCCATTACATGAGTGGAAGTGGATTTTGAGTCTTTATTCAATTAAAAAAGGAAAGATACTTATGTTTCCTGCTTTTAATTTTAAAATCAGTTGAGCATGACATTTCAGATATCTTCCTCTTACAAAAACAAAACAAAACGTAAGAAAATGAATTGTTTCTTTTAGATTTCCATGTGGTTGTGATTTTCTTTTAAAGCAGATCAGTTGCCCTTTTTTTTTTAAAGAGGGAATGTTCCAAGCTTCATAGTCTATAGAAGCACTAATATATAGAATATAATGCAAGCCACATAAGTAATTTTAAATTTTCTAGTAGCCACATCTAAAGAAGTAAAAAGAAACAGGTGAAATTAATAATACATTTTCTTTAACCCAATAAATCCAAAATATGATTGGATTATGATTTCTATATGTAATCAATATAAAAACTATTGTGCTATTTTACATTCTTTTTTTCATGTTGAGCATGTTCTATACTTATAGCACATCTCAATTTGGCCTAGCCACATTTCAAGTACTAAATGACCACATGTGGAAAGTGGCTTCTGTAGCAGGCAGCCCTAGCTATAGGGGCTGTTTAACTATGCTGAAGCCTAACTTTTCCTTTATTGCATTTTTTTAAAAATTTCTTTATTTCAGAGCAGTTTCCATGAGACATGGAATTTGTCAAGCAGCAGCAATTTCTAACTATGTCTCTAATTCCCTCCCCAGTGAACTTCAGTTTGTTTAGAGAGTGAGCAGTAAGTCAAAGGAAAACTACTTGGTTTCATTAATTCCAACTTTTCACCCTCTGAAAACTCAAATTATCCAAATGAGAATTATCACCATACATTACCCAATACTGAAAATTTCTATACTGTTTCTTTTTCACTGTTTCTAAATATGCATAGAGCATTCAATAATTTTATAACAACCTTGTAAAGTACTGCAAGTCCAACCATTAGGTAGAACTTTCAAGGTGAAGAAAACTACATGTCACATTATTCCCTTGCATTGGATGCTGATGATGACAGACAGCCATTGACAGCTTCCCTCCCTGTCACTGCAACTGGGGAAAAGACCTTCCTCCCCAAACTTGGTAAACGCCAGCCTCATCCCCCAAGTCTGGTGCCTACAGATCCCCATCTCATTATCTTCATTATAACACTATAACCTCATCTCTATTGCTATAGGATTCTGGAAAGTATACAGATAAACAAAACCCAGCAAAACCACTATGATGCATGATGTTGCCGTTCCACCAGCTCCTTGGTAGATGAAACATTTCTTATTCTTCCCTGTGTCTAACTTAGCCCAAGTGACAATACTGGTACTTCATCAGTGCCGCACACCTTTTAATCAAGGGCAGGAGTTCTACTCCCTTCCTTGCTTCTTTTTGCCCCTATATATCACACACTTATATACCCCTTTATATCACACATTATATATCAAGACCCAGCTCAGCACTCTTTCTTAGACACCTGTGCTGGTTAATTTCACACTAAATTTCATTCACTCAACAAATGTTCATTGGGTGCCTCCTATAAACCAGGATCTGTGCTAGGAGGGAAACGGTGAAAAACACAGATGGGTTCCTTAAATTCAGGAGTAAGGAGAATACATAGAAAAATTAAGTGTAATGGGTTTAGGGTTTTTTTAAATATCTTCAAGTGTATTTTCCTTTTTGATTGTCTGTTTTTGTTTTGTTCGTTTTCCTCCTCTGCAGCCCTTCTACCATTAAGCTGAAGCCTTGATGCTTGGAGTTTCAGGAGGGAGAAGGACAGACAGTGCTTGGAACAAATTAATCAAAAGGCAGGGGATAAGGAGAGTATGACCTGGGGAAAGTTCCCATGAGGCAAAGAGCAGGAATAAAAGCTTTCAGTGAGGTCAATGCTGAGGGGGTGAAAAGAGAGAGAGATGAATTAAAGAGTAAGGGAAGGAGAGAGGGAGAAGAGAGAGAAACAGAAAGCAAGCGAAAGAAGGTAGGACTTTGACTTCTCTGCCATAAGCAGCTCCTAGTAGCTGCTTTTCTTTTAAGTCTCATCTGTGTTAATTGGAAGGAATAGCTAAGCATCAGGATTTAAACTGGGCTGGACCAAGGTTTAACATATAAATGTCTAAATAATTACTGGGTCTCTCTGAGCTATGCAGTTTCCTGGCTATCAGTATAGGGTGGCTCAACAAAACAAAATGAATGGCAGTAATTGATACATTAAAACTGATCCATATTTGTGCAACACAGAGTTTGGCCTCCCAGTCAAATCCACTATCTATATTCTGTATGTGGCAAGGGATAAAATTCCCAACCACAAACTACTCATGTGGCTATAGTCCTCTTTTAAAGCCATTTTTCTTTCAGAAATCACTATTTCTTTTTCAAAGACCTTGTTGGAGGTTCCACTCAGAGTCCAGAGGCAAGAAAATAATCAATTGTTAGAAGGGGCCTTATACATAGTATCTGTTCAATAAAAACTTGATGAATGGATGAATTGATGACTGGATTGTAAAAGAAGAGAAAAATACTTATTTTTAAAAGTCAGTTGTCTTATTAAGTCCTCAATAATTATTGTTCTGAATTTCCCAGACGTTCAAATGTAGGAAGGCCAGGAATTTGTGTTTTCGAACTTAGCCATTAAAAAATTTATCTGACTTTCTATTTTAAAAAATTCTATGCTCAGATGTCCACTTTCCTAAAAGCATTTTCCAGACATATATACAATAAAACAACCAACCAAACAATAATAATAAAAAAAAACACAAAAAAACAAAAATCACACTACAAAGCCTTCTATTTTCCAAGGAACAAAGGAGAGTGTACAGCTTTTGGAACCAGAAGAATCTGGGCTTAAATTCCAGCTCTGTTCTGGTTCAGCTGTGACCTTGATCAAATAAATCTAACTTCTCTGGGTCTTGGTGTTTGCAGCTGTTGAAAGAAAGAAAGAAAAAAAGAAGGGAGAAAGGAAGGTAGGAGGAAAGAAAGGAAGGATGGAGAGAGGGAAGGAGGAAAGAAGAAAATATCTCCTTTTAGGGTTGATGTGTGTGTGCATGTAGCATGGAGTGGGGGTTAGAGAAAACATAAGGAAATATCTAGGATGGCTCCTGGCACAAAGTAGATAGTCAAAAAACAGTAATTATCATTATTATCATCAGTGACTATTGATGGAATTATTATCCCTGAAATAACCACTTTTTTCTTGAAAAGAAACAATTGCTTTTTGTCTCTGGTCATTCTCCATGTTACCTTCTTTGTTGCATTTATTGCAATTATGGTCTGAATGACATTGGTGATTGGTAAATTGGTCTCTGTCTCTAAGGGATGGGTTTCACCCTGGCTCCTCAATTGAGTCATTTGTTTTTGAGCAGTGTTTCGGTGATTCCTCATTGTTGCCAGCAAGAAGCTCACCTTCCCAGGCAAGGAGTTGGGCGGGGTGGGGAGGTGGTGATGAGCCTGCAAGTCATAACCTCACAGGGTATTATGAGGATTGAAAATAACCTTTGAAAGACATGGCACCAAGGTATTCATAAACAGCATCAGCGACTAGGATTAAATATATTAGTGGGTGTGTTGTCCACCAAGTGTGCTGTGGGTAATTGCCGCTGGTAACACCAAGCATTGACACAGGGGTCCTGAGGATACTTGATGGCCCTGAAACAGGAAGTGACCAACCTCAGAACAGATATTACAGGGCAGGAACTTGGGGGGTACTTGGAAGAGGAGAGGCTGGCCAGATCAAGGGCAGGGGTGAAGAATGCAGATGTGCATGTGGCGGGTTCAGAGATGGCCCTCTTAGCCTCCTGGTCTACTCACCCACACCTAATGAACAGAAACTCTGTTTTTGATCTCACTGCTCCACAGAATCATTTGCTTACCATGTCTTTATGTTCATGCTCAACTTAAACTCTAGTAAAATGTTGTCAGTTATCATTGCAAAATGTGGGTCAGTTATGCACAAGGAAAGCCATTTAATGCAAGACTTTATGAAGACAATGAAGAATGGCTTCAAGTGTTGTCATACCAAGGAACCCGGCTGGTGTATCCCTTACCTGATGATTCGTGTCAAAATTCCATTGCACAGAATATAGGTGTCTTGCTTTGGATCCCTCCAAAACTGACCCTGAGATACAGATTCAAATACCGGCAGTTTCTTGAGAGGGGAAAGCAGGATACTGGTAGGGGAGCAAAGAATTGACAAAGGAAGGGAAGGATAAAGAGTGTGTTGTTAAGTCCGCTTCCACTGTGGGCACCTGGAGTGCAATCCCAATGGGGAGACTCTGGGAGTTGGTGTCTAATGCCCTGTTCAGACGAAGCCCACCTGAGGGTCAGCTGGGGGCTTTGTATACCAGCTCCGGATGGTCATTGGTTGACACCAGCTCCCAGATGCCATTAAATCCTCAGCACTACTGATGTAAAGGTCACCATATTCCCAATTTTCATTTGGGAACAATTCTAAGTAAAGAAGGAGAAAGAGGGTGACAGAAGGGGAGTTACTGAAACAAAGATGATATAACTCCTTAAAGCCATCCCATACCAGTTCTAAAGCACTTTGCACAATTCCTTCCTTCCTTCCTTTTTCTTCCTTTCCTTCCTTCCTTCCTTTTTCTTCCTTCCTTCCTTCCTTTCTTTTTTTCCTTCTTTCTTTCTTTTTTTCTGTGTCATGTTCCACACTTCATTTTCAATATCTGGTACACATACTGCAAAAGTTAGTTTCCCACAGCCAATCAGAATTGCTATTTTTTTCATCTCAGTGAAACGGCTTACATAAAGGAAGAAATCTTCTGAAAGATTTTGACATGGCACCCTTAGGAATTTCTTTTTTTAAAAGAAAAAAAATTATTTTGAAATAATTTCAATCTTACAGGACAGTTGCAAAAATAATACAAACCCCATACAGAGAACTCCAACATACACCCCACCAAGACACCCAGATCCACCAACTCTTAACATTTTGCCACATTTGCCACATCATTCTATCTATCCAGTTATCCATCTATCATCTGTCTATCTATATTTCTATATATTTATCTATTTTATAAACATTTGAGAGTAGGTGTATACATCATGTGCCTCAAACACTTAATACTTCCATGTATATTTCCTAAGAACGAGGATATTCACATATGTAACAACCTTAAGTACAGTTAAAAAAATTTAGAATTGATACAAAGCTTACAATCTGTACTTCAGTTTTTTTTCATATGCCCCAATAATGTCTTTTGGGGCACTTTCTCCTCCATTATTAGATCCAGACTGGAATCATATATCCCCATATTGCCTTTAGTTATTATCTCTCTCTCTCTCTCTCTCTCTCAACTGTGAAAACGTTATATACAACATCAACTTTCCCACCTCAACTGCTCCCAAGCATACCATTCAGTGAGATGAATCACACTTACAATGATGTGCTATCCTCACCACCTTCCATTACAGAACTTTCCCATCACCTCAGATAGAAACCCTGTACCCACTTGTCATTAACTCCCTATTCCCTTCTCTCCCTGCCCCCCACCCCCATTAACCTTTACTCTACTTTCCATCTCTATGAATTTGCATAGTCTCAGTATTTCATAAAAGTGGAATCATACAATATCTGTCCCTTTATCTCTGACCTACTTCACCCAACAGTATTTTCAAAGTTCATCCATGTTATCACAGGTGTCAGAACTTCATTCCTTTTTAAGGTGGAATAATAGTCTATTGTATGTGTTTATCCACATACAATATCCATTATTGTACATTGTGTTTATCCATTCGTCAGTTGATGGACACTTCGGTTGCTTCCATCTTTGGGCTTCTGTGAATAATGCTGCTATGAACATTGGTATGTGAGATCCCATCAGTTTTAAGTTGCCTTTTTCTTGATTTGGTACTTGCCCTGTTACTGCAAATCTTTAACTGTTTTCTGGAGCTTTGAGGAAGTTGGTTCTGCCAGCTCTTGTTTGTTGCTTGAAGCTTCTATGGGAGGTTGGAGCCCTGTAACAGCTCACTCCACCATCCTGATGACCAGAAACTCTAGAAATTTATTTTTAATTGTCTAAGTAAAAAAATCAAAGTACAGTACTTAGGAAAGCAAAGAGGATATATCCCGACAAAGTACTGAAATATGATATGTGTGAGTGTGTGCTCAAACACACTGCTTCTTACTTAATAAACAAGATCGATCAGAGATCTTGCCTATTGAATTCAAGCTCCTGAAGTTCAAATTCTATTCCAGGAAAGCTTTCCAGTCCCCTGACTGCCACCTCACATGCTCTGGCCCTCCCTGTGAATCTATCTCCCCAAATGCTCAGTAATCCAATTCTCTCAGACCATCCTCTCCCAATTCCCACCCTTGGGAGCTATTAGATATTTTGGAAGCTGCACATTTTGGCTTCTAGCCAGGGATTAATGGTTTCCTTAAAGATAATATTTGTGGCCCCAAATAATTCATGAGAGCCTCCAAAAATATGTTCCTTTCTTCCCAGGTCTAGCTCTTGTCCTGGGAGACCTGAGATACACAATCATTTAAAACCACTTTCCACTTGGAGAAGGTTAGGAGAGGGAAAATGAATGAGTTATTGAAAACAGAGGCATTATCTCATTGCTGGCAGGAAGAAGAGAAACCTCTCTGGCTATATTGAACTATGTGTCCTGAGGCTTTGGCTTACCATTAAATTTAAAATAAGGAAAAATTCCTGGGTCAAATAAGGGATTCTTTCTTCTCAGATTGGCACTCTGTCTCTTGTGTGGAGAAATGCAATACGATTGTGAAGCAAGGACTCAAACAGACCATTGTAACTGATAGAGAGTTTGGACTGAGCCCAAAACAGATGGATCAACATTGTTCAGGTGAGGTGCTGTGCCCAAATTCAAGTCTTATTAGAATGGCAAGATTGCTACCCCAAATATAACTTCATCTTAAGGAGAGTGCCTTAGATCTGACTGATGGAAGAATTTTTGAGTCCTCTGAAGTACACACACACCCAGAGAATGAGTTGGCAGGGGGCAAGGATGGAGGGATCTTCTTTAAGCCTGGAATTCCTCATGTTTGGTTTCAAGATAGAAGGATAATTTTTTCTTGCGGAGGAAGTTTGTAGATAAACGGTCAAACCTTTCATACATTTCAGCCCTGAGAAATGTGAATATTTGGAGGAATTTTGTTTTTCTTTGCTGTGTCTCGTTCCTTTTTTTTTTTTTTCCATCCATAACTCAAGAGAGATGACAAGGTCAAATTTTTTATGTATTTAGTTTTCATGTTAGATTGTTAAGAAGAAATATGTTTGTGGGTTTTATGACTGCCTCATATTTTAAAGAAACACAGATTCCCATACACTTTTCAAATTTACACAAGCTAAAAACAAATGAGTTATCATATGACTTAGACTATGAAAACACCAGATTGGAATAAAAGATTTCCCTTGTGAACGTAGAGTTCATTACTGACCCAGTATCCCCACATAAGTGGTTTAAAAGCTTCCCACTGTGGCTGAAATAGTAAGTCATGCAAAGATGCGCCTAAGATAGGATATTCGTTTTTCATCTAAAAATGTGTTCTCCTTGTCATATATGATCCTAAATGGAGTTTCTACCTTCTCTGATTCTCTCTGTTTCTTTTGTGCTCACAGCAGTAATGAGCTGTATAGCTCAGACGTGATTCTAACACTGTTTTGAAACATCTGTGTCCTCGGATGGTTATTTTACTTAATATTCACAGACTCGGTAACCATTCTTCCAGTACTCCCATTTCTTAAATACACATTTCTTAATTTTTTTTATCCAAAAACCTAGCAAATGATGAGAAACGCATGTAGAGAGGAGATGACTTATCTAATAATTCATTTTGGTCTACTTGATTATGAGGCTGTGTGGGGAGTCTTTTATTTTCCATTCAGTCTCTTAGATCACGGCATCAACTGTCATTGATTCTGGAAAGAGTTCTGGGAAGAAAGGAGATATTTCAAAGGAGGAGGCAGAAAACAAGAAGTGATTGAATTTCAAGTTTGGCAGGCCTGATAAAATTGTCTGTCCCAACCCCTGCACCCAAAGCTTCCATTTATCTACAACATACTTGCTTCCTGCATAAATGCCTTCACCGACATTCAAGGACAGGGAGCTCTCCATCCTTACTGCATTGTCAGGCAGTTCAGATGTCAACTCGATAGAAGAATCATTTTTCTTAGAATCTGTGTAGTTAGCATCGATATGACCTCAGGTTCTTAGAGAACCTGCCATTGCACATTTACCAGGTAAGGAGATTACTGTCCTTCTCTTCTAAGCTGTACCTGGACAGTGAGGCTTATGTTTGGTTGTTTTGTCCATTACTCCATCACTGACGCCTAAGTTAGTGCTTGACACACATGCAGTAAATATCTGTGGAATGAGTCCCTGAATGCAGCCCATGCTCAGTTCAGGATGCTTCAGCTCTTTGGGGATGGCTCCCTCGTGTCCTTTGGCCTTTTCATCCTCCTGGACTATCAGCAGGGTCTCCGCCAGTTCTTTCTGAGACCTAGTATAATGTCCCCTCTCCATCCAGGCTGATTGCTTTCTGGCAATTACTTTCTCTCCTTCTTCTGTTTCCATTCTTCCCTTCTCTTCCACTTTTCCTTCCCCTTCTATTTCTCCTCTGCCTTTTATAAAAAAGAAAATCCTATGCCAAGAGTTAAGCAAACTGCAACATTTAGAGCCAACTCTCAAGGCTGGAGGAGACACAGTCCACAAGGCCATTCTCACTGCTGACATCAAGTGCAAGCTCATGGGGGTTCCTGAAACCACCGGGTCTCAATAATTTGCTAAAAAGACTCATAGAACTCACTGAATGAATGCTGTTATACTTATGGTTATGGTTTATTCATGAGGAATAAATCCATTGGAAAGGATACAGATCAAGATCAGTCAGAGACTCATATGGCAGTGTCTGGGAGGGTCTATATGTGAAACTTCCATTGTCCCTTTCTATGGAGTCAGGATGCAGTACCTTCTCAGCATTGATGTGTGTCAATACACATAAATATTGCCAACTCAGAAGGTCAGCCAAGCTTCGGTATCAAGAGTTTTAATTGGAGCTTCATTGGCATCAAGAGTTTTAACTGGAGCTTCATTGGCATGATTGCTTGATCAACTGATTGCCCGCATGGTTGAACTCAGACTCCAGGTCACCTGACATGGCATGACCCAAAGCTCTCATCCTAAATCACACGCTTGATCTTTCTGGCATGGCCAGCTCCTGCTTTAAGACTGTCGGGTATGGCCAGCCCCACCCTAAGATTCACTGTGTCCATCCTCCCCTCTAAACAAAGACACTCCTATCAGCTATGCTATAGATTCCTTCCTGGAAGCCAGGGCAAAAGCCAGAGCTCTTTTCGGGCAAGGCCAAATTCTTTACTACACATCCTTAATATATAAATTACATATATAATTTAAATATGACCTCTGACTGCCGTGTCTCTGGGTTATGAGCTGTTGGGTGGCAGTGGCTATGACCTATTGATGGGTCTGCATCATGCAACCCCATTGTTCCCACACCCTGGCCCACAGGTCAGTGGATTAAAGATCCCTTAGGTTCCCAAGTCCTTCCCCAGGGTGTTCTGGTTCAGAAATTCTCTGCTAGAGCTCAGCATCTGCATTTATAAAAGTATTTCCCCAGGGATTCTGATTCACAGCCAGTTTTGCAAAAACCCAACAAGGGTGAACACTAAAAGCATTTTATCAAATATAATCCTGATCCTTCACTTGCATACAGAAGGGACTGCCCACTGCCAGGCTTCATGATGACTGTGTTTATACAAAGTAAAGTGGACATTTAGTAACACAAGATGCCTCTGATCAGAGAAGTTTAAACAACCTTCATAACCAAAGCCAAAAATCTACCTTTGGGTTAATATTTATTCAGATCTGGGGCCACACACTCAAATGTGTGTAGGGCTAGGCAGCGCCTATAAGTGAGAGAAGCTGGGTGGGTAGAAATGCAGCTGAAATGATGACTTGTAGCCCCACACAAAGACGGCAACTGCCTCTCAGCTTCTTACCACGGATGCCATGCAGGAATGTGGGCCCAATGTTGCTAACCTTCCAAAGTTTAAAGAAGAAATCCAAATGTTTATATGAAATTACCCAATTTTCCAATGATGGCAATTAATGCATTTAGAAAAATAAAATAAACAGGCCTCTCTTTTAGGATTCAGCCTGCAGCCTGATGATTTGCAAATTTTTGTTGAGGCAGTCCATACTGAATAAATTATTCTGAAAACTATACTTCTTTACTTTAATTGTAAACATTTATCGAGTGTCATATTAGTTTCAGCTACTAGTAATGTAAATCTAAAATAACAGTGGCTTAAAAAGGGTAGAGGTGTTATTTTTCTCCTGCATTTAAAAAGTGCAGGGATGGGTGGTCTGGCAATACAAAGGTGGCTCCATGGTTGTCCTATTTTCTGGTCCACTATTGTTCCGGTTTGCCAATGTTGCCAGATTGCAAAACACCAGAAATGGATTGGCTTTTATAAAAGGGGGTTTATATGGTTACAGAGTTACAGTCTTAAGGCCATAAAGTGTCCAAGGCAACACATCAACAATTGGGTAGCTTCACTGGAGGATGGCCAATGGTGTCCGGAAAACCTCTGTTAGCTGGGAAGGCACATGGTTGGTGTCTGCTCCAGAGTTCTGGTTTCAAAATGGCTTTCTCCCAGGATGTTCCTGTCTAGGCTTCAGCTCCTCAAAAATGTCACTCTTAGTTGCTCTTGGGGCATTTGTCTTCTCTTAGCTTCTCCAGAGCAAAAGTGCTTTCGGAGGCCATCTCCAAAATGTCTCTGTAAGCTGAAGCTCCTCTCTCAGCTCCTGTGCATTCTTCAAAGTGCCCCTATTGGCTGTAGCAAGCTCGCTCCTTTTGTCTGAGCTTATATAGTGCTCTAGTAAACTAATCAAGGCCCATGCTGAATGGATGGGGCCACACCTCCATGGAAATTATCCAATGAAAGATCTTGCTCACAGCTGAGTGATCACATCTCCATGGAAACATCCAATCAAAAGTCTCAAACCCAATCAACACCAATACGTTTCTTGCCCACACAAGACTGCATCAAAGATAATGGCGTTTTGGGGGACATAATACATCCAAACCAGCACAACTATCCTTAGGATGTAGCGTCTATCTTCAAGGTTGACTCATGGTCACATGATAGCTGCTGGTGCGTGGGCCTTCACATGCAAATCTTGAGCAGAAAAATACAATAAGAGGAGAAGGATGCTTGTCTTCTAGGCAATGCCCATCACCTGACAAATGAATAGGAAAAAACAAGGTGATATATCTATATAATGGAATATTATTTGGTCATAAAAAGGAATAAAATACTGATATATGGTACAACATGGATGAACCTTGAAAACCTGCTAAGTGAAAGAAGCCAGTCACAAAGGATCACATATTAGTTCATTCATGTGAAAGTCTAGAATAGGGACATCTATAGAGACAGAAAGTAGATAGTGGTTGTTTGGGGTGAGGAGTGTTTAGAAGGATAGGAGGGTAATAGCTAATGGGTATAGGGCTTATTTTTGAGATGATGAAAATGTTCTAAAATTGATTGTGGTGTTGGTTGCTAAGATCCGTGAATATACTAAAAAAACAACAACATTGAATTGTATACTTTAAAGGGTGAATTGTAGGGTATGGTGAATTGTATCTCAGTAAAGCTTTTAAAAAACTTGGTCAAAGGAAGAAGGAATGAAAGTGTTTTCAAAGTAGAGAGAATGACTACAGCAAGGACATACAAGATTAGGGCAAGGAAGAATGGGCACCAATTCCGTGTTATTTGCACAGATATGCATTATAAATTGCAGAGCATGAGCACTATTAAAACAATCTATATGCAAAAAGAAAATAAATGTTTGTGGCTGTCCCAGGATGATGAATTTGAGCTTTTCCATGTCGGAATCATATCTCAAAGTCATTTCTGTTTCACCAGTGCTTGGCAAAGAATAAAAACTCAATAAATGTTTAATGAAGGAACATTTTACCTACTTGGGTCAAAGATGATCTTCTCTATTGGTAATGAACAAGGATGCATGAAGTCTAGGAGACATTGGTAGTCATCTTGAGACCAGGAGGGGAGTCATCTTTAAAGAGAAACAAAAATCCAGAGGAAGGCAGATCCAAGTCAAAGATAAAAACAATTCTTGGTGATAATACTGAGCAGGAAGATTGAGATTATCCTAAAGTCACAATGTATCTGATCCAATAATTTCTGTTTTGTTCTTTGAGTGTTGTTATTACATAACTTAAACCCAAAGAAAGGAATTGAAAGTAGCGTCATCAAGATTGGTTTACCCATAACCCAGCATTGTCAGATCCTAAACCTGATGTAATTGTTTCTGCACTTTTTAAAGAAACAGAATATTGACGCTGCTGCTGCAGCTCTTTTTGCAACATCACTTGATGGCCCTACCTCCTGCTCCTCTCTAGAATTAACTGCCATGGGATTCATTATTCCGATTTATGGTAAAACCAAGCTGCTATAACAAAGAGGCCCAAAGTTGCAGTGGTTTAAAGAATATACATGTTTCTTTGTCACTCAATAACCCCAGTGTTAAGCCCCAGGAAGGAGGGGTGGCACTGCTCCAGACAATCTTTCAGGGAACATAAGGTCCTTCTTTCTTGTATCTCCACCATCCCTAGGATGTTGGCATCATCTACTTGGTTGAAGCTGGGTCAAAGCCCTGTCCAGTTTCCAGCTAGTGGGAAGGGGAAGAGGATCTGAAAGGGGCATCCCCAGAAGTCTTAGGGGAGACCCAGTCTCATATGTAGCACACTCCCCTGCACTTGCATTTCATTGGAGAGAATTTAGTCACATGGCCACCCATCACATCACAAGAAGAAGGGGCATGGGGATTGGCTAGGCTATTGTGTACCTAGCTGGAACTTTATTACAGTGGAAGAAGTAAAAAGCGGATTTTGTAGACAACTATCAGCCTGTGCTTTTATACTATTACCACCTGCATATGCATGCATAAAGAAAATAAAGGAAAAAAGGCAGACTGGAACAGGCCATCCAAACCTGGAGATGCCAAAGCAGTAATAGTGAGTGCAGGCATGCTATTTCCTCACTCTAGTGGGGATACTTCTAAAATCTCATTAGGAAATATGGTGTTTGCTGTACGTTTTTGATAAATACCCTTTATCAGGTTAAGGAGCTAAGTTTTTGTGGTTGTTGTTTTTAAATAATGAATGAGGAAGGACTTCTATTTTATGCTTTGGGGGAATTTATTGAGCTGATCATATGGTTTTTCTGCATTAATCTGTATTAATCTGTTAATGCTATGTATTACACTGATAGATTTTATAGTATTGAGACATCTTTGTAATTAGTGGGATAAATCCTACTTTGTTGTTATATATTTTTTAATCATTACTGAATTCAATTTTTTATAGTTTATTTAGGATTTTTGTATCCATGATTATAAGTGAGATTGGTCTATAAGGGACTTTTTTTATACTGTTCTATCTGGTTTCCTTATAAAATTTCTACTGACCTGATAAAATTATATGGGTAGTTAGCTCTTTCTGATCTAGACTCTGAAAAGATTTGCATATGATGGTGTGCTGGTTTGTACATATTACGTCCCCCAGAAAAACCCATATTCTTTAATGCAGTCTTTTCGGGGCAGACGTATTAGTGTGGATTAGGTTCAGTATTTCCATGGAGGTGTGGCCCCGCCCATTCAGCTTGGGCCTTGATTAGTTTACTAGAGCACTATATAAGCTCAGACACAAGGAGCTCACAGCTGCAGCTGAGAGACACGTTTTGAAGACAGCTGTTAGAAGCTGACACTGATATTTTGGAGGACGCCATTTTGAAATGCAACCAGGGGGCAAGCAGACACCAGCCACGTGCCTTCCCAGCTAACGGAGGTTTTTGGATGCCATCGGCCATCCTTCAGTGAAGGTACCCTGTGTTGATGTCTTATCTCGGACACTTTATGGCCTTAAGACTGTAACTTTGTAACCAAATAAACCCCCTTTATAAAAGGCAATCCATTTCCGATATTTTGCATAATGGGCAGCATTAGCAAACTGGAAAAGATGGTTCCTTAAAGTTTTTATAAAACTTGCCATTAAAACTATCTAGGCCTATTGTTTTATTTTTTTAATTTTTTTAAAATCAGTTCTATTGATATATATTCACATATCATACAATCGTCCATGGTATACAATCAACTGTTCACAGTACCATCATATAATTTTGCGTTCATCACCCCAATTTATTTTTTGAACGTTTTCCTTATACCAGAAAAAGTAAAAATAAGAATAAAAAATAAAAGTAAAAAAGAACACCCAAATCACCTCCCCAACACCCTATTTTTCATTTAGTTTTTGTCCACATTTTTCTACTCATCCATCTATACACTGCATAAAGGGAGTGTGATCCACAAGGCTTTCACAATCACACTGTCACCCTTCGTAAACTACATTGCTATACCATCATCTTCAAGAGTCAAGGCTACTGGGTTGCAATTTGATAGTTTCAGGTATTTACTTCTAGCTATTCCAATACATTAAAACCTAAAAAGGGTTATCTATATAGTGCATAAGAATGTCCACCACAGTGACCTCTCGACTCCATTTGGAACTCTCAGCTACTGAAACTTTATTTTGTTTCACTTCACATCCCACTTTTGGTCAAGAAGATGTTCTCCATCCCATGACGTCAAGTCCAGATTCATCTCGGGAGTCATATCCTGCCTTGCCAGGGAGATTTATACCCCTGGGAGTCAGGTCCCATGTAGGGGGGAGGGCAGTGAGTTCACCTGCTGAGTTGTAGGTCTATTGCTTTTTGAGAGTAGTATTTTGGTTTCTGATTTAACTTCTTGAGTTGAATCAAATACTTTATTTAAAATAAGAGACATTTGTACTTATGGCTATAAATTTAGCACTAGGTATAATTTTTGTATTCCATATATGTGACTTGCATTGTCATTCACAGTTCTCATTGTGATCTTTCTCTTTAACAGACTGTGGTAGGCTGAATAACAGCCCCCCCAAGAAGCTATCCACTTCCTAATTCCTGGAACCTGAAAATGTTACCTGATATGGCAAAAAAGAACTTTGTAGGATCTTGAGATTGGAGATTAAGATTATCCTGGATTATGTGGGAAAGCCCCAAACACAATCACATGTATCTTTGTAAGAGAGAGACAGAGGAGTTTCACACACAGAGAAGAGAAGAAAGCAATGTGACTGTGGAGGCAGAGACTGCAGCAAGGCAGCACAAGCCAAGGAATGCCAGCGGTCACAGGAAACTGGAAGAGGCAACGAATGACTTCTCCCCTAGCATGTCCAGAGGGAGCACAGCCCTGGTGACACCTCGACTTTGGCCCATTGATACTGATTTTGGCCTCCAGAACTGTGGTAGAATAAATTTCTATGGTTTAAACAACTAAAGTTGTGGTAATATGTTATAGCAGCAACAGGAAACTAATACATTCATCAATTATTTGGAAGTGCACTTTAACATTTCCCAACACATTGTTTATTCTTTTTTTGGTTGTTTCTACCTTAATGCTTTTAATCAGAAAACCATTATTCATAACAATATTGGTTATTTGAAATTTATAAAGAATTTATAAAGAATTTTCCTATGTGTACAAGAAAGTAATATATAATCTTGAATTTGGGGTTGTAGGATTATCTCTATATTTATTAGAATAAAGTTGTTTATTTGCCCATATTTTCTATATTCTTACCAATTTGGGTTCTGCTTACATTTGATATAAACTAAAATAGTCCAGTGGATTTGTGGATTAGTTAGTTCTTCCTTCTAATTCTGTATTTTAGTTTGCCAGATTGCAATTACAAGCACCATACCATGGGTTGGCTCAAAAAAAAAAAAAAAAAAACAAAACTGTTGGTTCACAACAGCGCTACTAAGCAATCAATGAATTCAGTCAAAAATCAACAATGTTTCTATACAGTAGTAATTAACAATCAGAAGAAAAAAATCAAGAAAAAAATCCATTAATGATAGCAACTAAAATAATCAAATGTATAGGAATAAATCTAACCAAGATGTAAAGAACATTTACATAGAAAACTACAAAACATTGTTAAAAGAAATCAAAGAATACCAAAATAAATGGAAGGGCATTCCTTGTTCATGGACTGGAAGGCTATATTTGTTAAGATGTTAATTCTATCCAAAGTGATTTACAGATTCAACACAATCCCAATCAAAATTCCAAGAGTCTGTTTTGCAGAAATGGAAAAGTTAATCATCAAATTTATATGGAAGGATAAGGGGCTTTGAATAGCCAAAGCCATCTTGAAAAAGAAGAATGAAGTTGGAGGATTCATGCTTCCCAATCTTATAGCTTATTACAAAGCCTCAGTAATTAAAACAGCATGGTACTGGCACAAGGACAGACATATAGACCAATGGAATGAAACTGAGAGTTCAAAAATCAACCCTCACATTTATGGCCAACTGGTTTTGACAAGGGGACAAAGACCCCTCAGTTGAGAAGGAATATTCTCTTCAAAAATGGTGGTGGGAAAACTGGATCTCCTCAAGCAAAAGAATGAATGTGGACTCCTACCTCCTGCCATACACAAAAATCAACTCAAAATGGATCAAAGACCTGAATGTAATAGCCAGAACTGTACAACTCCTACAAGAAAATGTAGGAAAGCATCTTCAGGACCTTGTCTTGGGTAGTGGTTTCTTATACTTTATATCCAAAGCACAAGCAACAAAAGAAAAAATAGGTAAATGGGACATCACCAAAATTAATAATTTTGTGCCTCAAAGGACCTTATCATGAAAGTAAAACAGCAATCTACAGAATGGGAGAAAATATTTGGAAACCACATATCTGATAAGGGTTTAATATCAAGAATATATGAAGAAATCCTGCAACTCAACAACAAAAAGACAAACAACCAAATTAAGAAATGGGCAAAAGACTTGAATAGACATTTCTCCAAAGAAGAAATATAAATGGCCAAAAAAGCACAAGAAATGATGCTCAGTATCTTTAGCCATTAGAAAAATGCAAATCAAAACCTTTTCTCAACCCCTAGAATGGCTACTATGTAAAAAGTGGAAAATAACAAGTGTTGGAGAGGATGTGAAGAAATAGGAACACTCATTCATTGTTGGTGGGAATGTAAAATGGTGCAGCTGCTGTGGAAGACATTGGCAGTTCCTCAGGAAATTAAGTATAGAATTACCATATTACCTGGCAATTCCACTTCTATGTATATACCCAAAAGAACCGAAAGCAGGGGCTTGAACAGATATTTGCACACTGATATTCATGGCAGCATTATTCACAATTGCTAAAATATATAAGCAACCCAAGTGTCCATCAATGGATGAATGAACCAACAAAATGTGGTTATTTATACACAGTAGAATATTATTCAGAAATAGTAATAATCCATAAAAAGGAATTAAGTTCTGATGCATGTCATAACATGAATGAACCTTGAAGACATCATTTTGACTCAAATAAGCCAGACACAAAAGGACAAATGTTATATGATCTCACCAATATGAAATAATTAGAATAAGCAAACTCAAAGAATCAGAATCTAGAATATAGGTTACCAGGGGACAGGGTGGGGGTAGGGAATGGGGAGCTAATTTTTAAATTGTACAGAGTTTCTATCTGGGATGATAGAAATGTTTTGCAATGGATGGTGGTGATGGTAGCACAACAATATAATTAACAGGACTGAATTAATATTTGAATGTGGTTAAAAGGGGAAATTTTAAGCTGTATAGATATTGCTAGAATAAAAAAAAATTTTAAATACACTGGACTGTCGAACACAGTGAACCCTAAGGTAAACCATGGGCCATAGTTAACAGTACAATTATAAAAATGTGCTTTCATCTATTGTAACAAATGTAGCACACTAATAATAGGGTGATATATTGGAACTCTGCATTTTATGCATGATTTTTTAAGTAAATGCACTTCTCTAATAATAGCAATAACAATAATAAACAAGCATTTATTAGCCACAATTTTGAGGCTAAAGTCCAAAATCAAGATATTGGCAAAGCTTTCTCCTGAGTCTATAGTGTTCCCGTGCAGGCCACCAGCAAACCTTAGGGTTGCTTGGCTCATCTCTCTTCCTCCCATCATATGGCATGTCCCTCCTTTCTCTTCTTCTGGTTTCCACTGACTTATGGCTTCTGGCTCTTTCTGTGGCCTTCTCTGATGTCTGGCTTCCGGTTTCTTCTCCTTATAAGGCCTCCAGAAATATGGATTAAAACCCACCCTCATTCAGCTGGGTCACACCTTAACCTAAAAATAACATCTTCTACAGGTCCTATTTACAATGGATTCACACCCACAGGAATGCAGATTAAGATTAAGAACATGACTGCGTTGAGGTGCATAATTCAATCTACCACATTCTGTAAGTTTTTGCTTTTTGTATTTTGAAGCTATGTTATTAGTTACATACAGTTTCATGGTTTCTATCCTCACTTCAACCCCCTGAGACCCTCGGACCTGTGGTACTTTGTGCTTCTGTCCTGTATCTGGGTTTGGTCACCAAGTCAGTGGGTGAATTGATCCAGTTCCTGGTCAAGAGACTGTGCTTTTATTCTTTCTACTAGTCTTACAGATTTGTAGCCTCATGCTGTAGCAGCTAATTTCTGACTACTTCTGTCAGCAAGGAGCCCCACCTCAACCCCCGGTATCAATCAGTGAGCCTGGCTCTAGTTCATTGGGGTATGTGTGGGTGGTTAGACTATTCAGGTCAAATTCCTGGCCAATGCTGCTTTCCCCTAGACCTGCTTGGAGTAGAGAAAGTAATGCTAGTAGGCTTGCCTTGAGCCATCTTGCTTAGAAATACTCTTTTATTATTTAAACTAGTTTGAGTAGGGCATTCTGTTATTTGCCATCTAAATGATATAATCTTATCCTCTCCATTGTACAGATTAGACAACTGAGGCAGAGAAGTTAAATGACTATCCCAAGGCCACACTGCTCACAAGTAATGGATCCAGAAATTCAGCCTAAGTTGTCTGGCTACAAGTCAGCGTTCTTTTTGTTATACCATGCTGCTTCCAAAAGAACATTTCTGAAGTCTTAAAAGAAAAAAAAAAGTGCTTTCTACTCACTCTTGGACCAGCAAAGTTTTGTTCTGTCCTCGAACAATCCTTTGCTGCTTCCTCCCCTTCTAAGCCCGCAATTCTAGCTTGCTTTTATTGATGGTAACACCAAAGCCAGATTGAATTGATGTTGCCAGCTCCGGCATTTCCCGATAATTCTTACTTTTCTGTTTTTGGGTCACATGCTTCCCTTGTGCCTGCCTTGCAAAGGGAGTGGGTTAACTGTGATTCATAGCTTCTGTATGCTAACCAAGCAGCCATAAAAGGTATTCCATCAAGCAGAGGAAGTCTCTTGAAAACCAGCTCCCCTGCAATGTTTGACTCTCTTCTTGCAAATGCGTTTGAAAGACTCTCAAATGGGACCATGTATCTTTCATCATCAGAGAAAATTAATACTCTTGCCTGCCTTGTTCTACATCATTACTTTCCTCTCAGCCCTCAACATTCAGCCAATTAGTCATTCCAAAGGAATACATTTCCATTTTCTGATCCCTTTGTTTAATGTAACCATCCCAAAATTTGGGCCATGCTTCTCTTTCTTTCCCTTTCTCTTTTCTCTTTCTTCTCCCCATTGAGCTAGAGAAGAAACGGCTGTGGGTTCTTTTCTCTTCTTTGTTGGTAAGATGATATTTACCACACTGGCCAAATGAACAGAACTGGAAGTATTCCATACCCTTAAAATGCCTCCCAGTTATCATAGCATGCAGTCAGCAGACATGAATACAAATAAAGTTAAAATTAAATTGGCTTCAGGAATGTGCTTTCCAGTGTGTAAAAATAGTTCTTTAAAGAATGAACTCTCCTAGATCATAAAAAAAAAAAAGCATAGTAATGTATTGTGTAAAATTAGATGATTGACAGCAATTCCTAAGTTTAGAATTGTGGGAGTATATGGTAATACCAGAATGCATAAGTAGTATTAAGGCAAGTTTAATCAATGAAGTGATTGTATCATGGCAACTTAATAATGAAATTAGTTTCTCAAAGAGCCTCCCCTGGAGTACATTTCAAGTTATCTGGAACATGCTTAGTACATCAAAATGGATTCAAACTTAGGTTCAGCCAAGAAGGAATGGCCAGGCAATGCTGCCATGTCTTCTTTTCCACTTCTAGTTAAAATTGGAAAAACCATGGAGGGCTGCACCTGAAATTTGGGAAAACGTGGCTGAGTTATCCTCAATATAATTAGATCCTGCTCATTAATTGCCTCCTAAAGTATCACCTCTTTGACCTATTTCAGAAGGAAAAACATGGACAGCAGCCTCTATTTAAAAACACCTTGTAAATAAACTACAGGTTTTCTGAAGAGTTTTGGCAAAACTGGTGACTTCTCTCATCCCATTGATCTTTTCTGGCTGGATCTTTTGAGTTACTGGAGGTTCCTGGGGAGGTGAAGAGTCCAAACTGTAATGAAAAGTCCCACTCCCCATCAATCATATTCTGAAAATTCAAATCTTCCTTTTCAGCGTTGCTTCTAAAACGTGTGACCTATGACTGCTTCAAGCCATTTTTGTTAATTTTTTTTCATAAGTTGAATTCTATTTTTACAATCTTCACTAGAGTAATTCACTATTTGAAAACATCCATGACAAATCAACAGGTAGTTATTTAATTTTGCAAAGCGGTCTCCAGATGGCCCTGTCCTCTTTCTCAGAGTGAGTTTGCACATAGCGGGGTACAGCTGCATGCCCATTTTCTCAACATTTCTTTTCTCTGTGTTGTGAATTTCCACGATGTCTGCATTCCTCCCACCTCCAACCTGTCAGATGCACTCTACAGAGTTTTGCAGGACGACCTCCAGGCTATAGTAAGCAGCAAAGAGATTCTTGAAAGAGTGCCAGATGGAAAACACAGTGACAGCTTTGGATTCCTTCCAGGGCCCAGAAAAGAAGCACTACAGATACAGTCATTTCTTCACAGGAACTTTAGAAAAGGAAAAAAAAAAAAGTTACTAATGTCTCTAAAATCTTTCCACAGAGTCAGAAGTAAACAGACTTAGAAAAGAGCATATGTTTCATGTGGAAGTTTTCACAGAGCATTTGCAGGATGTTAGAATTATAGCCTTGGTGGAGGGGGAAAGGCACCAGACATGAAATGAGAGAGTCTGCACCACAGTCCTGGCTGAATGAGCAAGACAGCAAGCAAGCCCCTCACTGCTTGGAGCCTCATTTTTTTCTTCTGTAAAATGGGGAGACAGTACATGCTTCTCAGGGTTACTGTGAGAATGAAATGAGAATGACTGAAATAAATTTATTTTGTCGAGGTGTTATATGTCATATGATATAAAATATCATTATGAAAATTCCCAGAGGGCATTTAGATGAAGGGGATGCTGACCCTTGGGATGGTTTACGAACCAGAAAGGTATCTGAGATGTCAGGGTTCTTTCTTTCCCTTTTTTGAGAGAACCTATAAATATCGAGATTCTTCAGCTTGTGAAGTAGCAGACAATTTATGTGCCTCTGGCCCAACTGACTTGTAGTGACAGCAGTTTGTCACTGGAACAATTTGCAGTTGGAAGATCTGTGGTGATCTCATGGGGTTATAGCCAAGAATTAGGGAACTCATCTTGGGTGACAGAACTAAAGAAAGGTATAATCTCAAAACATCATCAGTCCTTGGAATGTTATAAGCCTACAAATGCCATCACTGCCCATGTCTATAGGTTCTTGGAAAAATATGTCATCAAGTAGAGCAAGAAGCTGAACATATTTTCCTGTAGAAACTATGCCTAATAGTGGGTCTCTGTTCCTGGTCAAGAACTTGACATTAAGTAGATCATTGACATGCTGCATAAAGAAAGATATCACAATTCCAAATCACTGTACTCATTTAAACTAGGAATATTATGTTCCAAGTAGTGAACTATTAGAACTAGAAAGGACTTTAAAGGTGATCCAGCACTCAAATTCTCTGCACTCAGAGAAAGAAACTGAGTATTTGCTCTGGTCACATAACTGGGGCACCCAGGGGCACCTGGCTCCAAGCTGAAAATTTCCCCATGTATTTCTCTACTTTGTGAATAAAGGTCTATGGGAAGACCATGTCGTCCCCCCTGGCTATTTGAAGGGGTTACGAATCCCATAAACTATACATGCTATAAATGAGGAAATGGTAACTCAGAATTTAAGAGGCTTGCTTAAAGTGGCACAGCTCTGAACCATCTGAAATTAATTTTCATGATAGTCGCTATAGTAACCACTAATAGTTGTACAACTGGAAGCCCTCCACTTAGTCTAGACCCTTGCTGCTTAAAAGAGAGAAAGGCCGTGAATCTGCAGCCTCACCTGGGAGCCTGTTAAAACGGCAGAATCTCAATCTTGCTCCCCTTCCCCATCCAACTGAATCAGAATCTGTATTTGGAAGTTCATTTGAGACGCATTCTTCTTTTTCTCATTTATACAGGATCCCAGGGAAAAAGACATTCAAGATATTCCTTTCTAGCACTCAAATTCTCTGCTTTCTTCTCTCCTTGGCTCTCTACCCTGCCCCCAATTCCAGCCTCAATCTTCCCAGTTCTAAAGAAATAATTGAAGGGGAAAAGAGGTTACAAAAGACAGCTTGAAGATCAAGGTGAAGGGAAAGTGGACAGGGTTGTATTTCTTTTTATTAGTGGTGCTGGTCTCTGGGTGTTATGAATTGATTGTTCATAATGAGCGTCAGGGTTGTTCCTTGAACCACATCTCAGAACCAGACTCTTCTTCGATGCTTTTCAGAAGCACAGAAGACGAGGGGCCCAGAACGGAAACGGAATGCAGATGCCAAGGCATGGGAAGGAAAGAACTACATGTTAGCCAGGCAGGCGAGAGTGAGCGGAGGGGAAGGCAGGAAGCCTGGGCACTGAAGGCCAGCTGGGCACCTTTCCTCTCCCCATCCACTGCCCTCCGAGGCACTCCTATTTCTCTGCAGGTATTTATCTGACATTTGGATCAAATGTTCCATCAGCCTTGTCTACTGAGGTGGACAAAGTCCTCAACCGGGAGTCAAGGAGATGTGGGTGCTTGTGGTGGCTCGAGTCATGTCTGCCACCAAGACATGTTCAAGTTCTAACCCCTGGTCTGTGGGGGTGAACCCCTTTGTAAATAGCATTTTCAGAGATTCTGTCTGGATATGGCCAAATCGAATCAGGTGGGGACTTAATACAGTTTGGCTGAAGTCCTTACAAGCAGAGGAAATTTGAAAACAGCCAGTTAGAAGGAGCCAAAGAAGGACAGAGAGAGATCGCCATGTGATGGAGGCAGAGATGCATCTATAAGCCAAGAAGCCCCAAGAATTGCAGCCAGCCAGCTCCAGAATGCTACAGACATACAGATGCTAGGAGAAAGCATGGTCTGCTGAAACCCTGATGTTGGACTTGCAGCCCCCCAAGATTGTGAGATAATAAAGTCCTGTGATTTAAGCCAACCAGTTTGTGGTATTTGTCATAGCTACCCTGGCAAACAAAGACAGTGCTTATCTCATTTCTGCCACCAAAAGAGCTGGGAAACTTTACAAGATTTATTCTATCTCCTCATCAATAGAAGGAAAAGATATTATCTGTGAGTTGGCAAAATCAGTTTTTAAAACTCATCTGGTTATCACACTTACCTATGATTTGTTGGCGAGTGTTTGCTAATGCAGTCTTCCTTTCTAAGCCGACGTTGGCTGCTAAGGAGGAAGACCTTAGCTCTGGTTATGGGATCACAGGCATGGAAAATGCAGTGGAGCTCATTCTACGCAGTTCATTTCCATCATCTTATGTTAAACAATTAATCGCTCACATTTACTTTGGTCCTGAGCCTATTTTTAAAAGCCACCCTTTCTCCCGGTCTACTTACCAACTTCTACTTCTCTTCACACGACTAGGGGAAGCACACACCTGAGAGTTTCATCAGCTGACCCCATCCCACCTGCAAAAGCACAAAAACCAGCCCAAAGGCAACCAAAACAGCAAGACCAAGTAAAATGCAGCTTTAAGACACTCTGCCTGCTTCCCTCTGGATTTAACCCCATTCCTCTAAGACTCGAGCAGACGTTCCTGGCTGCAGAACATAAAGCCACACTTCTCAGGCCTTAGCCTCAACCTTCGTGTACAAAGCAACATGGAGTTCTTCAAATGCATCAGGCTAAGTAATGGTTTTCCCGTTCTCATAAACAGAGAAGTTTGAGGAGTCTAAAGTTGACTTTGAAAGTGACACAGAGCTTTTGTTTGCCAAACACTTGCAAATCATTTTCCTTGCACAAAAGCCTTTAAAATGTCAGCATTCTGAATATTTCTGCTGGCTCTTGCCGTTCTCTCCCACAGGACCTCAAGCCGTAATTTACTGCCCGGGATCCACCAGGCCCAGGGACAAGGCGAGGCTGTGAATGTTTACGACCCTCCAGGCAAAAGTTTTCTGAAAATATCTCAAGGAAGCGCTGGCCCTTTCAGCTCCCTCTAGGGCTCTGAACAATTCTTGTGAAAGTATTTTTATTTTAAATAAGGGAGCTCAACAAGTAAATACTGAATCGGTACTGGTGAAGGGCTTGAAAATGAAGCAGAGTTTGAACGAAGAGAAGCTTTGGTGTGATAATATTCTGTTTTACTTTTTCTTTCCTTTTCTTTTTCAAGGGATGAATGCAAGGAAACCAGGCCTTCGGCCTCTCTTCACGAAACAGTTTTGTTCATAAATAATAGTTACGTGGGTTTAAAACAGACCTGCAGACGCTGGTGGCCACTTAGACTTTAGTTCCCTGCACCCTGAGCATGCAAAGGACGTAATTTGTCATCCTCCTGCTCCCCACTTTAATCAAGGCTAAGATCGAACTTACTGCTGTAAAGACCACCAGAAATCATCAGGAGAGAAGGAGAATTTATTTTTATTCATAAATGGGCCAAAGAGCCCTCTGGTAAGGTTCAGAGGAAGTCAACGCAGAAGGATGGACAAGATGCACAGCCAAGATTTTCTCCAAACATATTCTATTTTACTAACATAACATTCTCAAATGCAGATAAAGAGAGCAGCACAGTGTTTTCTTCCTCGTAGGGAAATTTAACCCAGATATGAAATACATCATGGTAGTGTTTTAATTAAAGCATGTTCAACAGAGCAATCAGTTCCTTCCCCATAACCACATGACTTAGGCACTGAACAGGATGTAAGAAAAATTGCCAACTCACTTCTTGATCGTTTCTCACCCTGAAGTTGCTTTCCCAGCACTTACTGCATCTGACTATACTGAGGAGAACGTGATCTTTAAGAATAAAAAATTCTTATGTAGTTTTGTGAACAGTGTTATGAATCAATACTTTGGACACAACTAGATTTTATTTTGCTTTTATATTCAATGGGTTGAAATATACTAGACAACTTTTTGCAGATAAGGCTGATGGAGAATTTAAAGGACTTCCAAAAATAGTTGGACATTAATTTTAAAATCTAGCCATTAGTTCCATTTCAGTCCTTTAAAACTTTGTTTATACTAGCCTCTTCCTTGAGGTTTTCATGTACAGGGCAAACATTTGTAAAAAAAAAAAAACAAAAAACAAAAAACTCAAGTCCCAAAGAATCTCTAACAGCTATAAGATATCAACTAGTCAGTTTCATTTCTAGAAATCTAAATAAATGCATTTATTTTAAGGCCAGGGATATGACAAGAACATAAAATAAGTGGTTCTTCATGGCATACAAATAAGCATAGATGCTCGCACATGCACACACCCAAACATGCACACATCTCACTTAGCCAAAGCTAACCACTTTAAAAAGAAATATAAATTCTTTCTCGGTGACTTGGAAGATCGTTAGTGTTACTTAGAATTGGGAGAAAAAGAAAAAAATGTGATCAGGTCTTAAATGCCAAGATCAATAATAAAAGAGATGTTGTGATAAAGCATTTTTATATTTCTCCAAAAATGAGTTGGAGGTCACCCACACCTCTCCACGTCTCTCTCTAAGATGACAAAATGAGCATTCTCCATGGGGGAAGGTCCCCATAGCATTCCGCAATTTCATACTGATTGTATTCTGTGTTCTTAAAGCAGAATTTGCATATATTAAATCACACAAATCTTAATTGCTCAACTCGATGAATTTTACCTAGGAATACGTTCCCATATAACCACCACCCAGCTCAAGATGGAGATTTCTGTCACCTCAGAAGTTTCCCACACACCCAGCCTAGTCAATACCAACCCTCCCCGAGGTCTCTGCTAGAAGGTTTAAAGTTTCATTTGTACACTGCCAGGATAGGAACAGAGATTTCTGAAAACCTAGAGGCCATTTGCTTGTCCTATCTCCCAAATGGATGACTGTCCCATTACTAGCAACAATTCGCTTACTCATTCCACAGATATTCATTTTGCACTCCACTTGTGGCAGCCACCACTTTAGATGCTTGGGATACATCAGTGAACAAAATAGCCAAAGATCCCTGCCCCCGTGGGCCTTACAGTCTAGCAGAGGGAGAAAGACACAGGCGATTAACAGTAAATAAAATATACATCGGTAAATTACATAGTATTTTAGGAGATTGTAAGTGCTACAGAAAAAAGCAAAAGTGGAATGAGGCCATGGAAATGATAAGTACTAAGAGGTGGTGAGAATAAATAAGGAATGAATTGCAACATAAAACAGGCAAGTCAGAGTAGGCTTTCCAGAGAAGGTGATATTTAAGCAGTGGAGATTCAGATCCTGTTAGTCACCCCTCGGCTCCTTTGAAGTTCAGGCCTTAAGACTATGCTATGAGCTATTTCTCCTTGAGGCCCTCATCTTTAGATCCTCTGGTTCTTCTCACTCATTTCTTAAGAGTTTAGTTTATTCCTTGTTTCACTGTCATTCTGTCTGCTCTTACTTCTGCTATGATTCTTGGGGATTTCAGTATCCACAAAGACAATCCTCCCAATGATATAATTTCTTAATTTACCTTCTTCCTCATTTCTTCCTATGAGCTTGCCCTCCACCTCCACTTCAGCTGCCTGCTCCAAATAGTTCCCCATAGACCTTATCATTGCCATTAAATGTGCCTCTTCCACATCTTGATTTCAAGCATTCCATTTTCTGACCATCACCCCCCATCTTTTCAGATCACTCCCCCTTAGTGTCCAAACTCCAACAACTCTTTGGCCCCTTGGAACCTCTACCCCCGTCCATCTTTTTACTGTTTCTCACTCTTATGTCCTCTTCTTCTTTAGTTGACTTAGATCCCATGATCTATAATTATAATCACTCCCTTGTAGTATCCTCAACTTTCTCTCCCCCCTTTCCCTCCATCGGCCATCACCTGAATAAATCCAACTCCTTTGTGCCTACTGATTGTTCTCAATCTAAATTCTTCACCAAACCCTCAGTGGGCCCTGAGTGCCAGCTGGAAAGTCTATATATTTCCCTGGTCAACTCACACTAGACCATCATTTCATAATTTATTTTCTATCCCTGAACTATTAAAATTCACTCCCCATTCATTTCTTTCAACCAAAAATCTTATTTCAAGGGAAAATCATCAGTAATAAGAAAACTTTCCAATTCTCCCACCTCCGTATCTACCAACCTGTCTGCATTTAGACCCCTATACCCTGCCTCCCCTCCTTTCCTGTGAATTAATGAACTATCCCTGCTCTTTCCTAAGGCCAGCTCCTCCCCCCACAGCCTGGATTCCATCCCCTCCAAAGTCCTCAGGGACTTCACACCTGCAATTGTGCCCTCCTCTCTCCTAATCATCCATCTCTCTCTCTTAATTGGATTATTCTGATCAAAATCCAATTATGTTATAATAGCTCCATTGACATAACCTCTCCCTTCCACTAATTGCCCAGTTCTCAACTCCATCCCAAAAATCTTCACAAAGAATTCTCTAAATTCATTGCCTTCATATTATCTCTCTGATAGTCTCTTGAACTCACTTCAAATTTATGCCTCTCCCATTCCACCAAAACTCCTCACAGAGCTCACCGATGGCCCAGTCTAATGTTCATTTCTTAGTCCTCTTCTTTCTTGATCTATCAGCAAAGGTGACACAAGCTGATCCTTCTCTGCTCCTAGAAGGACCTTTTTCACTTGGCTTTCAGAGCACCATTTGCCCTTAGTCTTCTTATGTCACTGCCTATTCCTTCTTATGTCTTTTATTGGATCCTTCTCATTCCTCCAACTTCCAAATGTTGGAGTGTTCCAAAGTTCAGTCTTCAAATCTCCTCACTTCTCTATTTATGCACACTCCCCATACAAGCTCATCCAGAAAATACCATCTGCACACTGATTGTCTCTCTGCAGGTTGTGCCAGTCTTGTGAACTCCAGACTTATTTATCCACCTGCCTTCTTGGATAGCTAATGAGTATCTTAAAACTAATGTGTCCACAGAAGCTCTGTCTGCTGTCTCTTTGCTGCAGCTGTTTACAACAAACTTGAATTATTATAATTAAGGAGCTTCTCACAGTTTCTAAACCCAAAACACAATTTAGAGCATTTTTCATTCATCTACATTACAGAAAAACAGAGATTTGTTTTGAAAATAAAAGTTTATCTAAAAAAAATTTAAAAGTCTATATAAAGTCCTAAATCATTAAATCAGCCAACTAAATTACAACTTGACGGTGGTGAAATATGAGCTCAGAATGAATTGGAGAAATAGAATCATTAAGGCTTCAATTTTCTAACTATCTGTGTTAATCAAGGTGATCTTAAATTAGAAGCATTTTTTTGGCTGTCCAAGATACAATCTACACAATGAAGGGGTTAGACTAGAGAAGTGATTCTTAAGAAGAAAACATCAGATTACCTAGGACACTTTTCCAAACTTACATACCCATCTACACCCCAGACCCACTAAATCAGAAGGTGTTGGAAGCAACGCAGTTACTTGAGATTATTTGTTTTTCTTATTCCTTTGTTTGTATATGGTTTATTAATTCTTTGGGGGGTACAATTAGAAAATGTTAGAAGCAAAATAGTTATCTTATTTGTTTCTCTTAAGCCTTTGTTTTGTGGGAAGTATTGTTTTTTGTTTGTGTGTTTCTTTTAGTTTTTCAATAAATAAAGTTTAAAAACTTAAAAAAATAAAAATAATTAAAAAAAAACACTGTGTCCAAAGCTGAGCTCCTGATTACCTGACCCAAATCTGCCCCCACCACCTTCCCTCTCTCAGTAAATGACAGCTCCATCTTTCCAGCAGTTGAAGCCAAAATCCTTAGAATCTCCCTTCCTTGACTCCTCTCTCATATCCCTCTTCCAAAACATTATCAAATACTCTTGGCTCTACTTTTGGAATATATCCAGAATCTGGCTATTTCTCAATCCCCTTCTTCAGCTTCTGCCTCCATCGTTTCTTGCCATGATTACTGTAACAGCCCTCTAACCATTCTCCCTGATTTTACTCCTTCGTGCCCCCTTCACTCTTTTTTTCACACAGCAACTCCAAGTTGGACTTATCATTCCTCTGCCCAAACTATGCCAGGGACTTCTCTCTCAGAATAAAAGTGCTTCCTGCTCCGGCCCATGCTACTTCATGATCTAGCTCAACCCCTGTGTCTCTCCCCTTCCTCACTCAGTCCCAGCCACCCAGGCTATCACCTCAGAATATTTGTACTTGCTTCGCTTTATCATTTCATTTAGGGCTTCGCTCAAATATCAAATTATCAAGGAAGACTTTCCTGTCCATCCTATTGATAGTAGCCCCACATCCCCTTTTTTCTGTCTACTAATCATACTTTATTTTCCTCTTCATGCTCACCACCACCTGGCATAATATAATTATTTGTTTATTATTATTTACTTGATTGCGTCAACTCCATGATGACAATGGTAAGGTTTGTTCCATTGCTTTGTTGCAAGTGCTTTGAGATACAGTAATGAATAAGAAACGTGTTTCCTGAACAGATTAATTTTTAATAAATGAGTTTTTGATAACACAATTGAAATCAGATTCAACCATTAATTTAGCCACTAAGCATATTTTGAGCATCTTTTTGGCCTATAATACCAGCTGAAAAATAAAAACATCAAGAAATCAGAGTAATTTGACCATGAAAGATGGCATAGAAAAACTTTTAAAAATATTTCAACAAATACACTAAAATTTGGATCATACCTAAGGTTTGGATCATACCTAAGCAAAAGATGGTGTGCCGGTTTGGATGTATTATGTCCCCCAAAACGTACAATGCAATCTTTTGGGGGCAGACGTATTAGTGTTGATTAAGTTCGAACCTTTGGATTGGGTTGTTTCCATGGAAATGTGACCCACCCATCTGTAGGTGATAACTCTGGATCGTTTCCACGGAGGTGTGACCCCACCTATTCAGTGTGGGTCTTGATTTATCCACTGGAGTACTTTAAAAAGAGCCACACAGGCCCAGAGCTTCCATAGCTTAGTGAGACATTTTGGAGACAGCCTTTGAAAGCAGATGTTTCTGACACTTTTCTCCAGAGAAGCTAAGAAAGGACAAATGCTCCAAGAGCAACATTTTAAAGAACACACAGGAGCTGAGAGAGGAGCTAGAACACAACCTGGGATCAGCAGATGCCAGCCACATGCTTTCCCAGCTAACAGAGGTTTTCTGGAGCCACTGGCCTTCCTTTGGTGAAAATATCTGTGCTGGTTTGAATGTATTATGTCCCCCAGAAAAAGCCATATTCTTTGATGCAATCTCATGGGGCAGACATATTAGTGGGGATTAAGTTGGAACGTTTGGATTAGGTTGTTTGCATGGAAATGTGCCCCACCCAACTGTAGGTGATAACTCTGATGAGATATTTCCATTGGAGGCATGGCCCCACCCATTCAGGGTGGGCCTTGATCAGTGGAGCCATATAAATCAGCTGACAAACAGAAGGAACTCAGTGCAGCTGTGAGTGACCTTTTGAAGAGGAGCTACAGCTAAGAGGGACACTTTGAAGAAAGCACAGGAGCTACAGATGAGAGACAGTTTGAAGACGGCCATTGAAAGCAGACTCTTGCTCCAGAGAAGCTAAGAGAGGACAAATACCCCAAATGCAACTAAGAGTGACATTTTTGAGGAACTGCAGCCTAGAGAGGAACATCCTGGGAGAAAGCCATTTTGAAACCAGAACTTTGGAGCAGACACCAGCCACGTGCCTTCCCAGCTAACAGAGGTTTTCCAGACACCACTGGCCATCCTCCAGTGAAGGTACTTGATTGCTGATGTGTAACCTTGGACACTTTATGGTCTCAAGACTGTAACTGTGTAACCAAATAAACCCCTTTTATAAAAGCCAATCCATCTCTGGTGTTTTGCATTCCAGCAGCATTAACAAACTAGAACAGTATCCTTGTGTTGATGCCTTAATTTGGACATTTTCATGGCCTTCAGACTGTATGTTTGTAACCAAATAAAACCCCTTTATAAAAACCAGTCCATTTCTGGTATTTTACATTACGGCAGCATTAGCAAACTGGAACAGAAGAAAATCAAGCGTGGCACATATTTGTCAGTTAAAGAAAGATGCAGATTCAAAGTATGGCTTAATACATACATGTTGACCAAATGAATTAAGGAGGTAAATAGAAATTTTTTGAGAAATTTCATGTGTGACATTTTGATGGTCCATAGAGGACTCCATGTCATTGTCAATCTATTATGTTTCACTGATGACAGATGTAGTCTGTCTTCCTTGGCTCTCAAAAGAAAGAAACCACCTCCACCCAGGAAAAACATTATAAATTTTATTTGAAAATCAATAACTGACTACTGTTCTGACACTCTCTTGAAAAATGCTTCAGATGCAGAAGGAATTTTGTTTTGAAGATTTATTTTATTTACTTTATCAGATTGCGAAAACAGAGATGCTCAGACATTGAGGTTGGAGAAGGGGCTGCTGTGTTTTACTTGTGCGGCACTTAATTTGTGTTTACAAATGTGCAGTATGATCTGCTGGGAGGAACCAGGGATCATGAATTGAGAGACAAACTATGTAACCTTGAACATTGGGACATCCAGGGCCTCCACTGAGAATAAAATCCTTACTCCTTACCTTATCCCTGCTTACCTCTGTGACTTCATATCCTATCTTTGCTCACTATGATCCAACCACACTTGCTATTTATATAGTTATTAGTTATTGATAGTTATTAACTAATTAGTAACTACCAATTAATTAGTAATTAATTACTAATTAATTGGTAATTAGTTTTTTTCCTCTAATAAATAATGATGTTGAACTTCTTTTCATGTGTTTGCTTGCCCCGTAGATTTCCTTATTTCTTTCTCACCTTGGGCTTTGATCTTTCTCTCTCGTCTGTCCAAAACTCACTTGCCCCAGATCTTCATGAGACTGCCTCTTATCATCCTTCCTTTAAATGTTACCTTCTTAAAGAAACGGTAGAAGACCATTCAATTTAATAACATCTCTCCCCACACCACCACCTACACTCTCTCTTTGACATTACCCTGTTATATTTTCATCACTGTCTGAAATTACCTTATTTACTTTTTTGTTCACTTGCTAATTGTACCCTCCTCCCCTCCTTCCAATTGAGCAAAATCTTTATGACAGCAGAGGCCATGCCTATCTTATTATGTTCCATCTATATCACCTGCAATGGAGCAGTGCCTAGCTCACAGTGGGTGCCCCGCAAGTATTTTTTGAAGGAAGAAATGAAATGACTTCTCCTCTCTGAGCCTGAGGTCTTTGTTTCTAAAACAAAAGAGTTGGACTAGATCAGTGGTTCTCAAACTGGGGTCCCTGGGCCATCAGCATCAGCATCACCTGGGAACTCACTACAAATGCAGTTTCTCAGGGCCCAGCCCAGAACTGTTGAACTGACGAATCTGAGGTGGGCCTAGTGATCTGTGATTTAGCTGCCCTGTAGGTGACTAGAGTTTGAGGCCCACTGTACCAGATGGTCTTTGAGGACTCCTCTCTTCTTTATGTTTGACTGTTCTAGCTTATTAAATTATAATATTACATATGTAGAGATGAGAATTGGAATAATACAATGAATATCCTGTCTCCAATGGTACAATTTTACCAATATTAGCATTGTCATATTTATCTCAAAATATTAAAAAATTCATTTCAACTATATTTAAATCTTACTGTTTATGCCTTTTTCCCAATCCTATTCTCATCCCTCCCTTTCCAGAAATGAAGCCACTATTATGAATTGAGTGCTTATCATTTCCAAAATATTATCTAAAGCATTTGTATAAATTTACATTCCCATAACAACAGGATGTAAGAATCCACATTTCTCCATATACTTCCAACATTTGCTGCTATCAGTGACTTTAAGTCTTGCTAAATGGTGGATGTGAAACGTTATCTTATTGGGATATGAATTTGCATTTCTCTAATAGTTAATGACGCTGGACTTCTCTCCATGTGTTTGCTTGCCCCCTAGGTTTCCTATACTTATTTCCAATACTAAGTCCCTCTCAGTTATGTAGTTGCAAATATCTTCTCCAAGAATGTGACTTAGTTCCCTTTGTTTCTGATGTCTTTTATTATACATAATTTAAAATCAGTAGTATACACATTTCCTTTATGGTAAGTACATTTTTGTTGTCTAAGAAACCCTTCCCTATGCCCAATATCATAATGATATCCTTAAAATTTTATGACAAAGGTTTGACTTTTCACATCAAGGTCTTTAATCCTTAATCCTTGTATATGGAAGTCCCAGAAGGAGAAGAAAGAGAAAAAGGGGAGAAGGAATATTCAAAGAAATAATGGCAGAAAATATCTCAAATTTAATGAAAGACATGAATAGGAACAATCAAGAAGCCCAAATGAAACTCAAACAGGATAATTGCAAGGAGAACCACCCCCAGACATGTAGTACTAAAACTGTATAATGCCAAAGACAAGCACAGAATATTAAAAGATGCAAAAGAAAAGCAACATGTTATATACAAGGGAGTCCCAATAAAATTAAGTTCTTTTTCCTCATCAGAAATTATGGTGGCAACAAGGCAGTGGGAGGAAATATAAAAGTACAGAAAGAAAACAATTGCCAACCAAGAATTTTATATCTAGTGAGACTATCTTTCAAAAATGAGGGAGAGATTAAGACATTCCCAGATGAACAAAAGCTGAGGGAGTTCATCACCATTAGACCTGCCCTTCAAGAGATGCTAAAGGGAGTTCTGCAATTTGAAAAGAAAGGACACAAGAGAGTGGATCAAAAAGAAATAAAGAAATAAAGACCTCTGATAAAGGTAACCATATGGGTAATTATAAATGCTGGTACAATTGTATTGTATTTTTTGGTATGTAACACCACTTTATATTTCTTGAAGTTTCTAAAATACAAATGCACTAAAACTAATCATATATCTATAGTTTTGGACACACAATGTGTAAAGATATAATGTATAACAAATACTACAAAAAAGGTGGGGGGATGGAGGGGTATAGGAAGAGTGCATGTGTATTTTAATGAAGTTAAGTTGGTATCAAATAAAACATGATTGCTGTAGATCTAGGATGCTAAATTTTAGCCCCATGATAACCACAAAAAAAAACATGAAAAATACATAGAGAGGTAAGTGAGAAGGACTCAAAGTGGTACAATACCAAAAAAATCAATAAATACAAAACTGGGCATTAACAGAAGAAGTGAAGGACAAAAATGTTATGACTTACAGAAACCAAGTAGCAAAATAGCAGAAGAAAGTCATACATTATCAGTAATTAATTTAAATGTAAATGGATTAAACTCTCCAGTCAAAAGGCAGAATGAAAAAGCATGCTCTAACTATATGCTGTTTATAAGAGACTCACCTTGAATTCAAAGACAAAAATAGGTTGAGAGTGAAAGGATGGAAAATAATACACCATGCAAATAGTAACCAAAAGAGAACTGGGGTGACTATAATAATATCAGATAAAATAGACTTTAAGTCACAAAGTGTTATGAGGGGCAAATAAGGTCACTATACACTGATAAAAGGGTCAATCAACAAGCAGATATAACAATTATAAATATATATGTGCACCTAACGGCAGAATCCCCAAATATATGAGGCAAACATTGACAGATTTGAAGGGAGTAACAGATAGTTCTACATTAACATTAAGAGACTTTAAACACCATTTTCAATGATGAATAGAATATCTACACAGAAGATCAATAAAGAGATAGAAGACTTGAATGATAATAAAAACCAACTAGACCTAACAGACATGTATAGAGCACTTCACCCAACATCAGCAGAATACACATTCTTCTCCAGTGCACATGGATCATTCTTCAGGATAGACCATATATTAGGGTCACAAAACAAATCTCAATAAATTAAAAAATATTGAAATCATACAATGTATCTTCTTTGATCACTGGAATAAATCTAGAAATCACTAACAAAAGGAGAACTAGAAAATTAACCAATATGTGGAAATTAAATCACACATTCTTAAACAACCAAAGGGTCAAAGAAGAAATCACAAAGGAAATTAGGAAATGTCTTGAGGCAAGAAAAACAAAACCACAATATACCAAATCTTACGGGATGCAGGAAAAGCAGTGCTAAGAGGGAAATTTATAGCTCTGAATGTTTACATTAAAAGAAAAATCTCACATCGGAGACCTAACCTCACAACTGGAGGATCTAGAAAAAGAAGATCAAACTAAACCCAAAGCCAGTAGGGAATAACAAAGATTAGAGTGGAGATAAATGAAATAGAGAACAACGACAACAATAAAAACAAGAGAATCACTGAAACCAAAAGTTGGTTCTCTGAAAAGATCAATAAAATTGATAAACATCTAGCAAGCCTAAGCAAGAAAAAGAAAGAGAAGATACATGTTATTAATATCATAAAATTGATAAACATCTAGCAAGGCTAAACAAGAAAAAGAAAGAGAAGATACATGTTATTAATATCATAAATGAGAGAGACGTTCACCACTAATCCCAAGGACATTAAAATGGATAATAAATGAATATTATGAAAAACTCTATGTCCATATATTTGATAAGTTAGATGAAAAGGATGAATTTCTTGAAAGACCTGATTTACCAAAACTCACACAAGAAGAAACAGATCATCCAAATAAACATATTTATTTTTTTAATTGCATCAACAGTTAACCTTCTAAAATAGAAAGCACCAAGTCCAAATGATTTCATTGATTAATTCTACCAAACATTTATAGCAGAATGTATACTCTACATTTCTAATACTAATGCTAATACTAATACTACTAATACTAATACTCTATAATCTCTTCCAGAAAGTAGAAACAGAAGAAACACTTCCTAATTCATTTTATGAGGCTAGTATTAACCTAAAACAAAAACCAGGCAAAGACATTATAAGAAAGGAAAATTATAGATCTCATGACCATAGGTGCAAAATTCCTCAACAAGATTTTAGCCAATCAAATCCAACAATGTTTAAAAAGAATTATATAGCACGACCAAGCAGGATTTATTCCAGTTATACAGGTTGGCTCAACATTCAAAAATCAATTAATATAATTCATCACATCAACAGGCTAAATAAGAAAAGTCATATGATCATATCATCATGCTTAATGGTGAAAAACTAGATGCTTAACCCCTAAGATGAGGAAAAGGAAATATGATGTCAGCTGGAGGCTTTTTGTAGATGTTCTTTATTAAGCTGAGAAAGGTCCCTTCTATTTCTAGTTTGCTGAGAGTTTTTATCAGAAATGGGTGTTGGATTTTGCCAAATGTTTTTCTGCATCTATTGATATGATCATATGATTTTTCTACACACGAAAAAGATTAAAGCACATAACAATTCAACGAGTTACCCAAAGTTGCACAGCCCACAAGGGGAGAGCTCGGATTTCAATCTACCTCCAGAATCTGGGTTTCTAAACTCTACATCGTACTGCCTCTTGTCCATACTATAATAAAGGCTGAGAAGGAAACAAATGGAGTGGTGGGACTGACTGTCATGTGGGGGTCAGGTGATGGGGAGTGGTGGGATTGACTGTCATGTGGGGGTCAGGTGATGGGGACTTACATCTGCTGGGGGATTGATCAGAAGGGTCTCTGGGTAGGTGACACTTAGGCTAAGACCTGAAAAATGAGAAGAAAGCAGCTTCTTCCTGCCACAGGAAGTTGCTTAATTCTTCAATGGGTTTTAAATGGTCCAGAGAGCATAGCAGGGATGAAGGAATTTCTCTACTCTTTCTCAGTGGTCACAACATAAATACTTAGCCCCTCCCACACACACACACACACACACACACACACACACACACACATACACACACACACACAAATACAAAGCCCATAAGCATGTCCTGGAATGGGCTACAGCCTACACACACGTACCATCTACCCAGTGGACAGGGCTCTAATGGTTTCTTCCTCCTCAATTGAAAAAGTCCATTATTAGGAAATGGCAGACAGTTTCTTCTCCTGTCCCTTTCTTCCTTCAGATACTGGTGGCAAGACAGAGAAGCCTTTGTGAAATCCATGATGGGGTTTCACAAATTACACAGAGATGGTCTGAACCAACCGGAAAACTTGAAAAGTACTCCCATTTCCCCTCAAGACACTTTATACACAGGTTTTCTGGGCTGTCACATTATAAAGCAGATGAAAATTTGATGTTCTTAAATTGCCTATGGGACGGGAAGAAGTAGAAAAAGAAGACTTTCGGTGGATCCTGGGCAGGGCTGACTTTCTGGAAAAATCCCTGAAATGGGCTGGTTTAGTCTTCCTTGTTAGCAGGGCTTTCAGATAAATGAGCTCATGTTAGGAACCAGGCTTGCAGTGCACTCTCTGGAAACTTAAGGTCTTTTCCCTCTTAATCCATGCAAAGGCTACTGGTTTAACCTTAAAAACCCACTACAGCATTTGCCTGTGCTTTCTTCCCACTTCCCTCTGAGTTCACACATCACACTTTCTGACCTGTGAATGAAGAAACAAAGCCAAAAATGTACTTGAAGATTTTATAGCATTCTGTGAGATGAGCTCAATGTAATTCCTACACTGCTCTCTCGTCCTAGAAACCTGGGAATAAAGACAGAATCATGACAGCAGACAAAAGGTCATGAGCAGAGGTGAACAACTGGATCACTCCTTGACCACACAGTCTGTGTTAGAAGCACTTGTATGCGTGGGGACAATTGAAGGCATCTGATATCTAAACTGGTGCAAATCCCAGCCACCTAGCTCCATCGCCCTGCTCTGTTATAGTAGAATAGTGCAATGTTTCAGAATCAGAACATTCCCTGAACAAATGCTGAGTTTCATGATCTATGTGTTATCCTTTATACATTATATACTGACCAGTAGAGATGAAATCGGGAGATGAGACTTGTTACCTTAAATACTTACATTAAAAATATGCTCTGATTTTATAGGGCACAGCATGATGATGTACTCTCAAAGTGACAATTGAAAACCATTTCCTTTCGAAAGTAATTTAGTATATGTCTTGGTCCTCAGAACTTCTAAAATGTTATCCTTGATTGTGAGTGTGCAAAAAGGGGGAACAAAAAGGAGAGGAAGAAGAGGATAATGTAAGGGAGGGAGGTAAAGGAAGGAAAAGAATGGGAAGGAGCAAAGAGAGGAAAGGAGAGGAGAGCTTGATAATGGCGAGGCAGATTTCTTTTCACTGGTATGCAGTCACCCCTAAACTTTCACAAAATGTGTGGTGAAGAGTTGATAGGCTTCCCAGGATACTTGGGATGTCTGCATCTCAAAGCTCTGCTCCTGTCATCAATTATCTGTCTCCAAAGAAAAGTCTGTAATATCCATCTTACTGCAGCACAAGCTAGAAAAAAGAATGTTGGCTGATGCAGTCCGCCCTGAGGATTCAGAAGGCATGTGGTAGGATGAATCTCTTTGGACCATGTTATACTAGGTAGTTTTTACAGTTCACAATTGTCTGACATTGTCTGTGACCTGGAGAGGATTTATAGTTATGCCTGGAAAACGCTGTGTCAGTGCAAATTGCCTCAACTTTCTTCCCAGGAGAGGTGGTTTGACCCAATTCGAGCCTGGAGAGGCTCTTGTGACTGTGTTGGTAATAAGGAATAATGCACCCCAGACATTTGCTAGGGAGTGTAAGGTCAAGCTGACATATGCTCACAACCTCTTCAGAAGTCCAACAAGAAGAAACCGTATTCAAAAATGTTTGAAGGACCAGTGCCAATTTGTTCTAGGTATTCTAAACTATCCGAAGACCCCAGGAAGACCAGAAAGAAGCCAATTACACAGACTTCTTCTTTACTGACTCCCTGAAAAACTATTTTCTATGAAATTATGCTTTGGGGATATCAATATCCCATATGAAAGGTCATTATTGAAAAAAGCCCTCTGCAGCTACAGTGTCCAAGGAAGGGAGTTTTTTGAGGACACTGATCACTGTATATGTTTACAAGGACCCCAGGAAGAGTTACCCATCTTGCATTAGTAGCATGACTAGTTGGAACTTTATTCAGCAATACATTCCATTTTCATCTTAAAAACATTGTTGACTCACCAAATTAGGACCATATCTTCAACCCAACCAAAACAGGCTTAGATCCTTAGACAGCCTCATTCCTTCTTTCATTTGTATTCTTTCCCTGATCCATCTTTTTTCTTTCACCCAAATAATATTTGACACTATATATTGTGTTATACATGTTTTATAAGCCAATAACTCATTTCTGCAATTAGATGGAATATAAATTAATAAATAACTTCTTACAGTATAAAACTTTGGTTAACTCCAAGTTCTAAATATTCTTGAGGTTTGGGGGCCTGAAATACAGTTGTACTGTCATTAACAGAACTACTGAGGCTATACCTTCCCAAATCTTAAGAGAAATGGAGTGGTAGTTCCATTCCGCTGCACAGAAAAAAAACCCTTTCCTATGCCCTCAGTCCCCATCACCATTTTCTTGACCCTCAGAATGTGACTGCTTGGAATTTTGGTTGCACCTTGTGATGGTTAATTTTATGGGTCAACTTGGCTAGTCATCATATACTGTTATTCAACTGAACAGTAATCTAGATGTTGCTGTGAAGGTATTTTGTAGATGTGGTTAACATCTACAAATCAGTTGCGTTTACGTAAATGCGTTTACCCTCAGTAGTGTGGGTGGGCTTCATCCAATCAGCTGAAAGGCCTTAAGAGCAAAAACTGAGCTTTCCCAGAAAAGAAAAAATTTTGCTTCAAGACTGCAAAGTCAATTCTTGCCAAGTTTCTAGCCTGCCAGCCTGCCCCACTGATTTCAGACTTGCCAGCCCCCACAATCTTGAGAGTCAATTCTTAAAATAAATCTCATATATATATGTATATATATGCATATATATTTCCTATTGGTTCTGTTTCTCTGGAGAACACTGACTGAGCCCCACCCTGATCAAGATGACAGAGTGAGAGGCTTCAGGGCTCCATCCCCTCACAGAAGCTTTGGACAACCAGCAAGAACTGGCAGAAATATCTTTCTCAAAGCTCCAGAAAACAGTTTAAAGGATGCAGTACCAGAGCAAGCACGAATCAAGAGAAAGGCATTGTAAAAGTGGCAGGATCTTCTGGCACCCTGGCTGGCCCCTTCTCCAGCTCTCACCAGCTCAGCCTGGAGCCAGCCCACACTCCCATGTGGATCACTGGTCCCAGTTCTAGGGGGAGCAGAGTAACCCTTGTGCACATGCTAAAAGCATAAGTCTGGCCCAAGTGGTGGCCTGGGGGACTCAACGTCTTAGAACCTGCCCTGCATGGAGAAGGCAGCTCATAGAAACTGCTTACAGAACACTGTGGGAGAGCAGCCAAATGGTGCTGCCTGGGCAAGGGATTCCAGGATGTAGGACACACAGTGCAGGGCCAGGGACCATGAAGAAACTGTTCCCTAGGGAAGAGGGGACATTCAGAACCGTGTCAAAGGGGGAAGTCCTAGGGCCACGTGTGCATGCCCAATACAAGATTCATGCATAGAAAGGAACAGGAAGGGCCCTACATTTTGACCTGGAGCTATCCTCTACATTCTTTGCATGGATAAGCCCTAAAGAAGGACATTGGCAAAGGTCATTCAAGAAAGACTAGGTAAGATATTTTCATTTTTATCCTTTTTTTTTTCTTTTTTCTGTTGTTGTTGTTGTTAGCTCCTAACATTCAGGGAAAGCCCTGATATAATGCTAGCGGGATACAAGCTAAGGGAACAGATGCCTCAGAGTCCAAATTCCAGTGATAACATGTTAACATATCAAACTTTCCAGGTTTCAATAAAAGATTACAAACCATACAGAGAAACATGAAGTGGTGGACCCGTCAAAGGAGAAAAATAAAGCATTAGAAACCATCAATGAGGAAGACCAGATCTGGGACAATCCAGACAAAGACTTCTAAAAAATGATCCTAATTATGCTCAAAAAACTAAAAGAAAACATGGAAGAAAAAAAACCAAAGGAAATCAGGAAAATGATAGGTGAACATAAAGAGATATCAATGGAAAAGATAGGAATTATGAAAAGGAACCAAACAGAAGTGAAGACCACAGTGAAGGAAATTTTTAAATCCCTTAGAGGGGTTCAACAGCATATTGGAGCTGGCAGATGAAAAACTCAGTGAATTTGAAGATAAGACAATTGAAATTGACCAGTCCAAGCTGTAGAAGGAAGAATGAAGAAAAGTGAAGAGAACCTGAGAAACCTGTGGGGCACCATCAAGTATACCAATATATGCACTGTGAGAGTCCCAGGAGAAGAAAGAAAGAGGCAGAGGGAATATTCAAAGAAATAATGTCTGACAACTTCCCAAATTTAAGTCATAAATATACACATCCAAAACACTCAACTGACTCCAAACAGGATAAACCCAAATAGACCCATGCTGTGGCAATACATGGTCCTGGATGGGATATAATAAGGATGGAGAGAAGGCTCCAAAGGACATTATTGGAACATATGAAAAAAAAACAGAATATAGACTGTAAGCTTTACATCAATGTTAAATTTCTAGAACTTGACAAATACTCTTAAGGGGGATTTCTAAGTGAGTGTCCTTGTTCTTGGGAAATGTACATGGCAGTATCGGGGGTTCAAGGAGCATGATGTATTCAACCTATACTCAAGTATTCAGAAAATAGATTGATAAATAGACAAACAGACAGATAGATACACAGATAGATGGATAGATGGACTTGACAGAATGCTGGCTAGATAGCTAGAATGATATGGCAAATGTGGCAAAATGTTAAAAATTGTGGATCAAGGTATCGGGGAGGATAAGTGTATGTTGGCATTCTCTGTATAGGGTTTAAATTATTTTTTAACTGTCCTGTGAGTTTGAAAGTATTTCAAAATAAAAAGGGTAAGGTCAGTACACAGCATATTTCTTAGCCTCATTCTATAATACTGTATCTTATACCATCGTACAAGTTGCTGAGTGCTACTTCCTCATTTCTGGAACTAGGTGGAATATAAATTAACACATAATTTCTTATGGTCTGATTTTTTGCAGGTGTGATTAAGGTTATGGACCTTGAGATGAGATTATCCTGGTTTATCTGGGTTGTGGGCCCTTTTAAGAGGGAGGCAAGATGGTGACAATCTGGAAAGGAGATGTGATGATGGAAGCGGGAGTGATGGTCAGAGAGATAGTTGATGATGCTATGCTACTGGCTTTGAAGATGGAGGAAGGAATCCATGAGTCAAGGAACACAGGTGTCCTCTACAAGCTGGAAAAGACAAGAAAGCAGACTCTCCCCTAGAGTCTCCAGAAGGAACACAGCCCTGTTGACACCTTGACTTTAGCCCAGTGAGACTTCTAACCTATAGAGCTGCAGATACTAAATGTGTGTGTGTGTGTGTGTGTGTGTGTGTGTTTTAATTTTATTTTGAAATAAATTCAAACTTACAGGAACAGTTGCAAAAACAATACAAATCCCATACACAGAACTCCAGCATACCCCGACCCCCCTCCCCCAGTACCCCGATCCACCAACTTTAACATCCTGTCACACCACCATTTCTTTCTTTCCCTTCCTCCCTCCCTCCCTATCATCCATCACCTATTTCTCTGTCTTCTGGACATATGAGAGCAAGCTGCACACATCCTTGAACAAACACTATAATTCACGTATACATTTCTCATGAACCAGAACATTCTTTTATGCGTTCCCTTTAAGCGCAGCTAAGAAGTTCAAGAAATTCAACATTGATACAAAGCTTACATTCTGTATTTTCTTTTTTTTCCTTATGTTCCAACTGTGTCCCTTTAAGCCTCCTCTCCTCCATCCTCAGATCCCATCCAGGATCATCCTTGGCATTTAATTCTCATTATCTATTTGGACCTTTTTTTTTCCCCACTTGTGGAAACATATATACAGCCTAAATCTTCCCATTCCAACCCCTCCCTAGCATTCCATTAATGGGATTAATTACATTTAGAATGTTGAAATGCTATCACCTTCCCACCATCCATTACTAGAAATTTCCCTTCACCCCAAACAGAAACCCTACACTCATTTCTTAACTCCCCATGGCCCCTTCCCCCACTTCTCATCACCCATCCTCTACTTTTCATCTCTATGGTCATATTCTCTGATACTTTCTTTGTGTTTACCATGGGGCTTAAATTTAACTTCTTAAATCTATAACAATCTTGTTTTTCTTTGATACCAACTTAACTTCAATAGGACATGTAAACTATGTTCTTATACTCCTCCCTTCCCCCACTTTTATGTAGTTCTTGTCAAAAATTACATATTTTACATTGAGTCCAAAATCACTGATTTATCATTACAGTTTATGTATTTTAGATCCTGTAGGAAGTAAATAGAGGAGTTACAAATAAAAAATACAGTAATATTGGTATTTATATTTACCATGTGATATTTACTGGAAATCTTTATTTCTTCATGTGGTTTCAGTCAATTGTTTAGTGTCCCTTCCTTTCAGCCTGCTCAATTCCCTTTAGCATTTCTCATAGGACTGATCTACTGGTGATGAAGTCCCTTAGCTTTTGATTATCCGGGAATGTTTTCATCTCCCCCTCATTTTTACCCTCCAGTTGTTTGTGAATTTTCTAAGTCTCTGATAGTTATTGACTTCTATTTGTATTCCACTGTGGTCAGAGAATGTGCTTTGAATAAATTCAAATTTTTTTTAATTTATTGAGGCTTGTTTTATGTCCCAGCATATGGTCTATTCTGGAGAAAGATCCATGATCACTAGAGAAGAATGTGTGTCCTGGTGATTTGGGATGTAGTGTTCTATACATGTCTGCTAAATTTCTCTATATCTCTCTCTCCTTTCTTTGTTTCTCTGTTGGTAGGGCTCCCTTTAGTATCTGAAGTAGGGCAGGTCTTTTATTAGCAAAATCTCTCAGCATTTGTTTGTGAAAATTTTAAGCTCTCCCTCAAATCTGAAGGAGAGTTTTGCTGGATAAAGTATTCTTGGTTGGAAATTTTTCTCTCTCAGAATTTTAAATATGTCATGCCACTGCCTTCTCGCCTCCATGGTGGCTGCTGAGTAGTCACTACTTAGTCTTATGTTGTTTCCTTTGTATGTGGTGAATTGCTTTTCTCTTGCTGCTTTCAGAACTTGCTCCTTCTCTTCAGTATTTGACAGTCTGATCAGAATATATCTTGGAGTGGGTTTATTTGGATTTATTGTATTTGGAGTTCGCTGGGCATTTATGCTTTGTGCATTTATATTGTGTAGAAGGTTTGGGAAGTTTTCCCCAACAATTTCTTTGAATACTCTTTCTAGACCTTTACCCTCCTCTTCCCCTTCTGGGATACCAATGAGTCTTAAATTTGGACGTTTTATTTTATCTATTGTATCCCTGAGATCCATTTCGATTTTTTCAATTTTTTCCCCCATTGTTTCTTTTGTTCTTTCATTTTCTGCTCTGTGGTCCTTGAGGACACTGAGTCATTGTTCAACTTCCTCTGATCTTGTATTATGAGTATCCAGTGTCTTTGTAATTTGGTCAGCAGTTTCTTTTATTTCCATAAGATCTTCTATTTTTTTATTTACTCTTGCAATTTCTTCTTTATGCTCTTCTAGGGTCTTCTTTATGTCCTTTATATCCTGTGCCATGCTCTTCTTCATGTCCTTTATATCCTGTGCCATGCTCTCGTTGCCTGTCTGTAGTTCTTTGATTAACTGCACCAAGTACTGTGTGTCTTCTGATCTTCTGATTTGGGTGTTTGGGTTTGGGTTCTCCATATCATCTGGTTTTATCATATGCTTTTAGATTTTCTGTTGTTTTTGGCCTCTTGGCATTTGCTTTACTTGATAGAGTTCTTTCAGGGTCTATAAAATACCGATCTCTAATTTGTCAGATCTGCAGCTTGGTGGCATACACTTTCTCTAACTAACCAGCAGATGGCATCCGCAAGTCACCTATTCCCCTCAAGTCAGTTCTCCCCAACTTTGTCTTTGTGGTATGTGGGGGTCTGATTCTTGTGGGGTTCAATTGGTGCACTAAATTTGGGTGTGTTGTTGGTGCTGTCCACCCTGAATGTGAGGCATGTGTCTGAGCAGTTAGGGAGGCAGGGCAGCTTTAATAATCAAACCTTCTAGGTGTTCCTGGAGATTTAAGGCTGTTGCAAGAGTCCAAGCCTTCACTTCAGTCCCACCACAAACCGTCTCTGCCGCTGACCCACAAGTCCCTGGCACTGGTGTAGGGTCCCTGGGATTTCCGAGCCAGCCCCCCTTCTCAGCCGTGCTCTTCCAGGACCTCTGCTGAGGGAAGGCTGTGCCACATCATGAGTGTGCACCGTCCCTCAAGGAAAGCCCCAGGCTGCCGGGCCATGTAGGTGTGTTCCCAGCCTGCTGTAAGGATGGCTGAATGGGGCTTGTTAATTTCTCCCTTTTTGCACAGCTCTGCCTTCCCAGCTCTGGGACAATTAGCTGTGGGTGCATGAAAGGCCACTGTCCATGACGGATGTTGTGGCATGTGTGCAGTGCTGCAGGAACCACTCCCCGCCACACTGGGACCCTTGGCACAGCTCTGGGCTATGGGTCCGGCCCCAGGTGGAAGCGTCCCAAGCCTTCCAGGGAGATGGTTGCAAGGGGCACAGTTTCTTTTTCTCCTTTTGGCTCCCCTCTGCTCCCCTGGCCCTGAGACAATCGGCAGTGGGTGTGGGAAAGGCTATCCTGCACGCCAGACACTGAGGTGTTGGGACAGCCCGCTCCTGCCATACTTCACTGCGCGGTTCTCACCATTGTATCTGCAGTCAGTCCCAGGCTTTTTGTTGTTTCTTTTAAAAAAGAACTAGTCCATCTCCAAATGCCAACCCATGGTTTCCCTACACTGCAGCGCAGCCACCAGACTTTCAGCTGGCTCACTCACTCATTTCTGATTGCAGGCTCCCAGTTTCACCAAAAGCACGGTCCCTGTGGATTTAGCAGACCTTGTCCGGCTGCATCACTGGAACTGGTGTTCTGGGTCACTTTCTGGCTTTTATCTAGTATTTTTCATGGAGGTGTTTTTTTGCCCTGTCTCACCTAGCCACCATCTTGGGTTCTGTTCTAAAAGTGTGTTGTTTTAAGTCAGTAAGTTTGTGGGAATTTGCAGCAACTGGAAACTCATACAACACTCCCTGAGGATTCTTCTAGGTCACCTCCACATCAGAATTGCACCTGTATATTTTCTCTTTTTCTCTTTTATTCTCTTTCATAGGCTTTGGTATCTCTCATTTCACCCTATAGCCCCAAGTTTGCTCCAGGAGTATGGACTAGGTTCTGTCATCCTGCCCAGGCTTGTCCAGGTCTGAATTTCATACCTCCCTTTCAGCACTGATTATCACATCTTTGCTACTTTGCTCCAGATAGGATATTACCTTTCACCGTTCATCTCTTCAACTAGAGGGTGCCCACCTTCCATGGGCTTGACAACTTCTCACATCCCTCAGCATGTCCACTGTGCAGTCTGGCTGTGTTCGTGCTTGAGCACTCAACACCATCCAAAAGAACTTTTGCAATGGTGGAAACATTCTCCCTGTGCTGTCCAGTGGGGTAGCCATGAACTGTATGTAGCTACTGAGCATTTGCAATGTGGCTGGTGTGACTGGGGCATTGAATTTTTTATGTTATTTGATTCTAATTAATTTACCACAGTCGACAGTGCCACCAGGTTTTCATGAGATGCCTACTGAAAATGAAGCAATCATCAGACACTTAAAATCCTTAAGAAAATCAGAAAATTTTTCTTCCATTATTGCTTTAGAGGAAAGGCAGTCATGAAGAAAAATATCGAAAAACCAAAGATATTTATGCATGAAACAGGCTTCAATTGCATGAAAGAATGATCGGTACTTTTATAAAAGTCCCCAAACTATTAAATCACTGTGCATGATTCCATTACCTTCAGGAACTTATAAAAGGAAATGTCCTTAATTAAAGGAGAGATTTTTTTTGTGGCTCTGGGGACTTTTAAAGGCTTGGGGTTTACATAAACCACGTTCTTAGTTGTATTTGAAGGTGTGCCTTTGGTTTGTTCATTTCCTAGAAATCCCCAGATTGCACTGACGCTCAATTACGTAAGAACTCAGGCCTCTGCCACAGAATGAAAGTGGCTATTCAGGCATTTTGCTGATAGCTGGGTCCCCACACTCTTTTCTGAGATTTATCTTCCATGAAACGTCTGTGGATGTAAAAGCCCATGTAAAAAAGAGTAAGTGGGAATAATGGGAGATTTTTAACTACCAGGTACTTACTGGGCTCCATTAACAGGAGGAAATACGGCAGGGGCTTTGGTAGGGGAGCACTTAGCCTGGGCCTGGAGGTGGAGTTAGGTAAGCTGAGTGATACCAAATGGAAGCTGACATGGTTGCCATGACAAAAACCAGATGGCTCACTGAACAATGCCACGCAAACTTCCTATCATTCTCCTGGCTTCTGCAGGTAGATACGGCAGGATTTGAAGTAAAGCCCTAAATGGAAAGAGGCATCAATGTTCTAAATTTAAGAGGCTTGCATTTTGTACCTTTTGCATTTGTGTAAGCAGTTATATATAGGGGGATTTGCCAATGGATTATAATCTAGGGAGAGTTAAGTCATAAGAACAACAGGGACAGCCTGTTGATCAGAGAGGAGGCTGGTTCAGCCCGGACAGAGGGTCCTGTATCTCAGTAAGGAAGGTGTCTAGCTTTTCTGGAGAAGCAAGGAGCTGCCTTCACTCAGGCCTTTCCTTAATTGGTACAGGATCCATTGGTGTCAAATTTGCTTTTGCTTAACACAAAAATAAAGCAAGAAATAACTTTATAATATAAGGAAATTGAGCTGAAATATAAATTTCTAAAACGTACAGTGTATTTGTTCAGATGCCAGATCACATCCAATTTTAAGATGAAAATTACTCAAGTTCACTGCATCCTGGATTTTGCAGTCTCAGGAGTACTTCTCTAGAGATTTCAAAATGTTACACACCCTTACGCACAAATCAATGACTCCATCACATGCCAAATGTTGGTAGTCTGTGGGATTTAATGTTGTGTGTGATCTAAATCTGTAATTTCCCCTCAAAGGTAGACAAAATTGCAAGAAATACCCCCTAAATATTCCTTCCTTAAGAATATTTCCCTTCCCTGTATGTTCACTGCCTTCACTCTGCCAGAATTTAACTACTCTTTTCACCTCATGTCTTCTCTGTTTAGAATTGTAGATGCTGCCACAAATCATTTGATGTTGCTCAAATGGAAGGTCCCCAGTTTGACATTTGGGATATTGTTGCTTGAACTAGAACTCTGAGTCCAAACCCCTGTTAAAAAAAAAGACAAAAAAAAACTATTGTATTTATAACAGAGATTCCTATTTTCCCTAAGTGGATAGAATAATAAATATTTTTAATAATTCACATTTCCTTGGCGTGTCATTATTTGTTTTATCAGACTTGAAACAGGCACGAAATATTCCTTCATTTCTTACCCTGCGAGCTAGGGGCATCTTACTCAAATTTTCCCAGTGCTCAGAGAAAAAGGAAAACAACCAAGTGTACGGTGAGAGAAATCAGACACTGAATCTGAAAGTTTGCAGATGCCGCAGGCTGATGGTTCTCTGGTGGGCATTGTCTCTCACGTGGAAGTTCCATTTCACTGCACCAAGCAACAAGTGCAGAATATTAGGTTTCCTAAGGATAGGTGAAAAAGCAACAGTGTCTATCCTTTCCTCCATTTTCTGCACATGGTTGTGGGTCTTTAAGCACTGCAGGAAAGAAAAAAAGAAGTCTGGTTGAAAAAGGAGAGAAGCCTAATTGAGAAAGAGACCATGAGTCTGCCGCCAGGCAAGAAGGAAAAAATTCACATGTTCATATTTTTAAAAAATGATCTCTTATTCAAATTATACTCTTTTTGCTTTTTAAGAGCAGCCAGAAAAATGAAGTTATTGGTACATTTGGATTTTCCTCTCTGCTGTCATTTCACTTTAATTATTGCTCAGACATCTGTAATGGAAAGATCTAGGGCCTTAGAGCAGAGTTTCCAGCTTGGGTCCCTCTAAATCTGTCTCTGAATAGATGATGGAACTGAAACAAGTAACTATGACCCTCAAGGAGGTTGTTTCTTTATCCAAAAAAGGGGGATCCTAATCTCTGCTTTACAGTTTTGCAGAGATTTAATGAAATAATGAATGTGATGCCAATTCAGTGTTCAGTGAGTTAGCTAAACCCAATTTAATTGTCACATTTTTGATACCTGACAAGAAGAGATTCCTGCTACCTCCAGTGCACTGAAGTCTTGAGTTAAACTATTTCATCTTGGAATTCAGGATTTAGTTTGTGGAAAATGCATTTGAATTTAAGGAGAAAAGACGCTATGCAGTGTCACATCAAAACATGAGTCTTAAATCACTGACTTATCATCCATCAAGACAAAAGGCAGAAGGCGATTCAGGAGGAGGTCTTCTAGTGACGGTTTTGTGGAGTTTGAGATCCTTCTGAAGGCCCTAGAATGATGGAAATACTTGCAAAATCTTCCCCAAACATGGAATTCACTTAAATCAACTTAGAATTAAAAAAATAGCTGTCATTAAGAAAGTTGGGGAGAGGTGAGAGAAGAAGTCTCCCCAAATCTGATAGGATGGAATTCTAGAACTGTATGGTTAACAATTGGTTTGCTTATTTATCCTCTGGATTCTGATATGCCATGAAATAAGTCGACTCCCACAAAAGACTCAACATAAACATTACGTTAATCCCAACCTGGCTCAACAACAGTCTGCATTTAGGGTCTTTTAATAAAATTAAAGATTTTTTTATTTTCCAAATAGAGTCTCTCCCAAGTGGCATTTATAAACACAGGGCTATTGAAACTACTTCTTTAATTCTACAATTGTCTGGACTTCCAGTACTGACAGGAAGTAGAGAAACCTCTTCCAATGCACATAAAATCCTGGTTTGGCTTGGAAAGTCTTCAGCTCAAGTTGAAGCAGGGAGGAAGACCAGTGCCAAAGACCCCATGTTCAGGATACAGCTTTGAGGATCTCCTAGAGTTCTGGTTTTGGAAGAGCAACAGGCCCTCTTTAACCAAAGGGAAGGAAAGGAGTCCCTTTATCTACCACTCATGTAACCTTTCCAGTTCTGATGGATTTTGTCAGCAGGAACCATGCCAGGCGAGCATTTCCACATTGGGCAAACTCCGTGGCTTCCTTCTCCCCAGTGAACATTTCGCGGGGGACTGTGTTGCCTCATCAATCACACGAAGCCCTTATTGTATGTCCTGGTTAGGCTGTCCACGTGGTCTTCCTGAGGTTCGGGGGTACTGGGTGTCAATATCAGTCAAGAGACATGTCACTCTCAGGCCTGAATTTGCTTTGAAGATGACAACTTGTACTTGTCTATAGTTATGCCTTTTCCCTGGAGAAATCAGATTAGATGGAGGAAAAAACCCACAACACAGCTCCTGCTTGATGTTTAACATCTTGGTCATTAGGAGGGATCCTGTAAAACCCCCATTCCCCTGCTGTTATGTGGGTGTTCTGTAACCATAAAATCTGCCATCTCGGCCGCAGAATTATTTACTGGCTCCAAGTTTAAGATAATCTCAAAGGATTCTAAGTTGTTTCTCACCTGTCTCTTTACCTAGCTCCCACACAATTATCCCCAGAGACCCCTGAACACTTGGATGTTTAAACAGCTTAGTGTTCAGCCATGAGCCATTTTTAAATTGTGCCTGGGTCATGTAATGAGCCCAGTTACCGAAGGGGCACATACAGAACGGCTGGCCACCACTGTCAGGGGCTACAAAAGACTTTCAACCATAGTGTTTGCTTTGGCGCTAGACATTGCCTCATCTTTGGGGTGTGGGAGCTATAAATTAGCATCTGAAACAATGTAGCTGTATTCCTGCCCCTGAGCTTCTTGCATGGACCCATGTCACCACGACTTCTCAGTCTCCTGTCCTGGAACTGCTCTTTGTTGAGTTGAGTCCCACTTTGGGGAACAAATGTGGGCATCCTCTGAATTAGCCCATGGTAGTAACCTGCTGAGCAGCCATTCCAACTATCTTGTTGGGTTTCCCCAGAAGCAGACCCTGTGACAAGGATCCAAGTACGAGGACAAGCCATTTGTTTGGGAGGTGACCGCAAGACTAGGAAGGGAAGAGTGTTATAGAGGGTGTGTTATCAAGCCAATCCCCACTGTGGTTGACTGGAGCTTCACCTCCCTGGGGAACGCTGGGTAGAGTTATCTCACCACAGGTAAGGGAGGTAAGGGAGTTGGAGTATTTACATATCAGTTCCCTTCAGTTATAAGTTACGGAGAGCTTTCAGGGACTCAATTCTCCAGCAACTCTGGCCTGCAGTGTCTACAGGCAGAGTGGGCTCCATAGGCCAGGCAAGCCACCAAGCAGACAACGCAGGGGATGGCAGGTGGAAGTTGGGCCAGTGTGTAAAAGTGGTAAGACCAGAGATGGGGGTGGGGGGGTAGCAAAGCTATGACAGCATCTGCTCCAATAACTCCACAATCCAAGACCAGAGCGAATATCTGGGAAAGCTGAATGTCCTATTATATCACACATCTATAAGGACCTGGGTGAGGATCTCATTCAGCCCTCCCCACTGTACAGAAGTACTTTCTATAGCTTCATCTACCTCCCACTTGAATACTCCAAGTGATGGAGAGCTCATACCTCAAAGTCACCTATTTCATGGGTAGATCTTTCTAGTTGTTATTCTATCTGAAACTTTCTAAATTTCCATGTTTCATTCAAACAGCCATTCATTCCACATGGGGTGACCATCTTCTGGGTGCTGGGTGCTGTGTGAGGAGCTGGGATTCACAGATAACACTGCTCCTATAGCTTTCATAGTTGCATACCGGAGAGATGGATGGATCAACACAGAGATTTTATTCAACACAGCTTTTTCATAGTGCCTCCCACCACATATACATATATTTCAGAAAAGGGAGTGAGTAGCCCTACACAGATAGGGAAGGCAAGCGAGTTAGAGAAGGTTCCACAGGGGAGGTGAAGAGGGACTGTAAACTCCACAAGTGGGACAGGGAGTGGGCAGGATATACTCAGGATGAGGTCAACCATATAAACAACCACATCAAACTCTCTCAGTTGTCCATGCTTCAAATATATAGATGACAATAGATGTGATCATGTCTACAGAGGAATGCTTTATCATTATTCTACATCACAGCTCTACTCATAATGGGATAGAGAGAAATAACTTACCCTCCACTTTCAAAAGCATAGAACTTTTTGAGGAGAATAAAAGCATCTTTTCTTCCACTCAGTTTTGCAATTCTCTATACATTTCTTGCCCATGTGGCTGAAAACACGCCCTTCCTATAATATAATTTTCATATTCCTCTGCAGATATTTTAAGAAGTATTGGGTGCAAACATATGAATGCCCAGAAACTATCAGGAGTCACACTACATGCAAACAGATTTTGTGAAGAGCAGTTCTAGTCAAACGCCCTTTGGTCTGAATAGCCTGTGATACCATCGTGCTGATCATTGTCACTTACTACATGTGACTCCATAGAGAATGTGGAAAAGACAAGTCAGCAGTCTGGTCATTTTATTAGCAAGCTTCAAAATGAGGTGAACCCTGCCTCCCCCCTACGTGGGATCAGACACCCAGGGGAGTGAATCTCCCTGGCAACGTGGAATATGACTCCCAGGGAGGAATGTAGACCCGGCATCGTGAGATGGAGAACATCTTCTTGACCAAAAGGGGGATGTGAAAGGAAATGAAATAAGCTTCAGTGGCAGAGAGATTCCAAAAGGAGCCGAGAGGTCACTCTGGTGGGCACTCTTACGCACAATTTAGACAACCCTTTTTAGGTTCTAATGAATTGGGGTAGCTGGTGGTGGATACCTGAAACTATCAAACTACAACCCAGAACCCATGAATCTCGAAGACAATTGTATAAAAATGTAGCTTATGAGGGGTGACAATGGGATTGGGAAAGCCGTAAGGACCACACTCCACTTTGTCTAGTTTATGGATGGATGAGTAGAAAAATGGGGGAAGGAAACAAACAAACTAACAAACAGACAAAGGCACCCAGTGTTCTTTTTTACTTTAATTGCTCTTTTTTACTTTAATTATTATTCTTGTTATTTTTGTGTGTGTGGTAATGAAAGTGACAGGGATTGATTTTGGTGATGAATGTACAACTATGTAATGGTACTGTGAACAACTGAATGTATGATTTGTTTTGTATGACTGTGTGGTATCTGAATATTTCTCAATAAAATGAACATAAGAAAAAAAATGAGGTGATCCTAGAAAACGTATTACCCAAATATGGGATGTGACTGAGGTTTATATTGCATATATATGCAAACATATATGCATGTATGTGTATGAATGTGTATATATATGAAAAATGTGCTTATATTTGATCATGAAAAATGCAAAATTAAAAAGGGTGTTAATGTAATTCTCCCTAACATACATTTATATTCAACAATTTTGTGCCAGTTTAGAGAGAAACTGGGGAAAAGGAACTGAGATCATATCATGTAGAGTAGAAATCACAAACCAACTCTCCATGGGCCAAATCCAGCTTGTAGACGTGTTTTGCTTGGCTCACACAATGTGGAGCCACAGAGAGTTCTAGACATGAATTAGTTGCCATCCTTTAAAAATAAGGATGGTTAAAATAGAAATTCAGATTTCCAAGTCCTCTCAGAATACCATAAAATCTGGCAATTCTGAACCTACATTCACATGGTGACATTAGGCTAGAGCTACCAAACTGCGTTCCCCGTGGGACAAGGCATATACTTTTCAGAAGGTCACACTCCCCACCCTTGCCCTCACTGAGGAAGCTCAGTTATTCCTTATCATTTCATTCTTTGCCTTCTTTCACCGACATTACCTGCCTGACCGCTGCAAACCTGCAAGATAAACAGAGAAGAACAAACTAAGGTATTAGGAACAAGACTTAAGAATTAAAATTTTATTTTATAGATTAGCATTTTCCATGGTCACTGGGAACCTAGAAGATGCTACAGGAGAAAATGCATTCCGTGGTAACTAAGTTTGAGAAATGCTTCCCTTTTGAAATTCCCAATGTCCATGAAACTGTAAAGTCTCTGGGAAGTCTTATGACATGTAAACTTGGTTGTCTTTGTTTAGACAATGGGGAGCCAAGGAAGGTTTTAACTAGTAGAGGATCTTGGTCAGAACCATGCACTGCCAACTTAAATTTGCTGAAAGTACCATTTCTCTAAAAATAAGGGTTAATAAAAATCAGAGACGCACTAGTGCTGTCTCACAAAAATATAATTTTTTTCTCTCCTCCTATTCTTACGTCCATATTCTCCACTGAGCATCTATCTCTGTTCTACCTTTATTATTTGACCCAGGAGAGTTAATTTACATTCCCTGTGCTACAGTTTCTTTCCCTATAAATGGATAATAACAATACCTTCCTGTTCTGATGTTTGAAAGAATTACATGTGATAATATATGTGTGCTTCCTAAGTGCTAAATATCAGCTATTCTCATTATTTTTATTTTTATTTATATTCTTTTTACTACTCTTATTATCTGTATATTCACAGATTTCCAAATGCATGTATATAGGAACATGGAAAATTTCTCACTCTTTGTGCAGTTAGATATATTACGTAGGAAATCCTATCCGTCTGACTCACTCAGTTCAAACTTCATGACCTCCAAGAGATGTTTTTAGAGCTCCTCAAACTGAAATACTAATTATGTTACTTGCAGTTGTATATTTTTGTTTTCCCTGGGAAAGAAGTTATAGAAAGAGAGAGAAAAGAAAGAAAGAAGAAGGGAAAGAAGGAAGGAGAGACAAATAAACTTTGTTCCCCTAAAGAACAGTAGTGAAAGTAAGACGCCCGAGTGGCAAGTTAATAGTAGTCCCAAACAACAGAAGCTCCTTTGCAAACCAAATACTAGGAGAACAGAGAATTGGCTCAGTCATTTCTCCGAAATGAGACTTGGTAGGTCAACCCACAAAATTAGAAGTTGTAACCAAGAATTCAGCCAGAAAAACCAATGGATTCTCATGAGTCCAAGGGGTTGTCTACTACAGTTAGTTTCAAACTGTTTTCCTGCTTTTAACTTGGTATTCTAACTCTGCTATGTCAGAATTTTCTCTAATGTGCCTTTCCTTGAGTGGTGTGGGCTCCACCTCTGAAATCGACAGAAGCAGTGTGTGGTAAATGTTGCTGGAAGGCCGTCACCTAGGGTGGCATGTTTAGTGGACAGATATAGATGAGGTATTCTGAGCTATGAGGCCTCCTGAAGAGACTCGGGGCGGGGGGGGGCAGTTTTCTCTGCCTCCTGGAGGGGGATTCATTCAATATTTATTGCAAAGGTATTTTTAAGATCTGACAATGTTTTGGGCACCAGGCTAGAGAATAATAACAAACAAAAAGCAAACGTGGTGTCTGCCCTTGTGGAGCGTATGGTCTAGAGGACAAAGCAGGCAAATAGCTCCACAGTTAAAAGTAAAATGGAAACTTTGGTTAGTACTCAGAAGAAAAGGCACATGATGCTTTGATGGTATCTAATGGGGAATCTAGCCTCATCTTGGAGATCAGGGAAGGCTTTCCTGAGGAACTGACGTCTGGATGGTGACTGTGATGGTTAGGTTCATGTGTCAACTTGGCCAGGTGATGGTACCCAGGTGTCTGGTCAAGCAAGCACTGGCCTAACCGTTACTGCAAGGACATTTGTGGCTGGTTAATAAACCAGAAGGCTGGTTTATTCAATCATCAGTCAATTGACTGCAGCTCTGAATGACTATATCAACAAAGGGCACATCTTCCCCAATGAGAGAATTCAATCAGCTGGATTTAATCCAATCAGTTGAAGACTTTTAAGAGAGAAAGACAGAAGACCTTCACTTCTTCTTCGGCTAGCCAGTGGAGCATTTCCTGAGGAGTTCATGGAACACCTTCAACAGAGTCGCCAGTTCGTTGCCTGCCCTACAGAATTTGGACTCGTGCATCCCCACAGTTGTGTGAGACACTTTTATAAAATCTTATATTCACAGATATCTCTCGTTGGTTCTGTTCCCCTAGAGAACCTTAACTAATACAGTGACTAAAGGTTAACAAAGCAAAGGAGGGATAGGAGTAGTTTTAGGTAGAAAGAACAGAATTTGCATAAATGTTATAGCAATGGCTTCATGAATAATCAAAGACCTGAAAAAAATGCAGTGTATCTAAAGTCAATAGAAAAGATCCAAAACTGAAGCACAGGGAAAAAAGGAACAGAAATATCAGAACAGAAGAGATAGGGGGAACCCATTCAAATGGTCTAATAAAGATGCAACTTGAGTCCCAGAAGAACAGAAAAGAGAGAGAGATTGGGGCAGACACAATATTTAAAGAAATAACATCCAAGAATATTCCAAAATGCATGAAAGACTTTAACACACAGATTCCTGAAGCCCAGCAAACACCAAGAATAATAACTGGATAAGCAAATTGTGGTACATTCATAGAATGGAATTCTACTGTGCAATAAAAAGAAATGAACTTCTAATACATGCAACATCACAGAAGAATCTTGAAAGCACATATTGTATGATCCATGCATACAAAAAGCCACCTATTCTATGATTCCATTCATATGACATTCTGGGAAAGAAAATTACAGGGATAAAAATTGTATCAGTCATAACCAATGGCTGAGTGTGGGGGAAGGAAATTGACTGCAAAAGAGCACGAGGGAACTTTTTAGAGTGATGGGCTCTCAAATATTAATAAGAGCACAATAAAAACAGGCTACAAAGCAATATCATTGGTAGGATGGAGATTTTCTGATATTAATAATAGAAAAGTCTAAAAGAAAACATCTGTTACCTGTCAAGTTAGCCCGATTTTTTTTGTCTGCTTTTAATTTTATTATTTATACTTTTCTTTAACTGCTAAATTTTCTACAAGAATGTAATTATTATAGTTAGAAAACAGATCACTTTTGAGAAGAACTAATATTATTGGTCCTGATTCTAAAACACAGTGAGCCATTTCCTAATGATTTTATAATTTATTTATAATTTTAAATATTCTCCTTTAATAAAAGGTGTTTTTCTTTAATCGTCTTTTAAAAATCTATATTATTAATTCTATGCACACACACAAACACTCTGTGTGCCTGAAAATCACATACCTATAGAAATCAATACCTGAGGGTTTGCAGAATTCTTGGCTAAGATAGTCACTTACCTCCAAACTAAAGTGAATTTCCAATATGGTGAGTGCACCACTGACTTACCTCTACCTGGAAGACTTCCCAAGAGGAAGATAAAAAGGGAAATGGCAAGACGGCGTGCAGTGTGTTGGGTACAAAATAAATGCTGCACCCCTGTGTTTGGCATGGCCTAGAAATGACCCTTTGCCTCACTGAGACCACAGAATGATGACAAAGTGTAACTACTTGGGAAAAGATGCCGTTTAGCATGACTTACCACAGTTGCCTGTTGATTTATGAACATGCATATTCACGTACACTCACCTCGTCCCACCCTTTTAATCATATCAGTTTGCTATATCTCAGCAAAGAAAGAGAAAAAACATGACTAAAACCACAAATTATCCACAAATAGGCCAAAATGCAAAGCTCCACATCTGCTAAATCTGGATGGATGAAGTTTGTGAACCACTAACACCTCATTTTCCCCTATTTTAAAATGAATTTTTAATTACATAAGAAATTAATGAATTCATTCTCCTTTTAAATATGAGTACCTTTTGACCACCTTCCCCAGTTTCAGTTCCTCTCACCCTCTTCTTCCCCCCATAGATACAGTTTGGGGTTTGGAATTTAAGCTTTTAGATATATATGCAGCACACACAGAAAAACACACAGCATTGGATTGTGCGAGTTTTTCTTTTTCCTTTTCTCGCCCTCCTCTCTTCTTTCCTTCTCCCTTTCCTTTCCCTCCTTCCTTTCTTTCCTTCCTTCCTCTCTTTCTTTCTTCCTCTTTTTTTTTTTTTTTACTTAAATGGTTTCATAGTGGAGATTTCATTCTGCAACTTACTCAATTTTTTTTGCCCTATTCCAAGCTAGTTCAAATAGATCTTGTTTGTTTCTCTGAACTGCTGCTTACAATTCCATCATATAAATACACCACATTTTATTTCTCCATTCCCCAGTTGATAGACAGGTTACTCCACTCTCTCACCACCACAAACAACGCTGCGATGAACATAACTGTACTTGGCAATGCATGCCAGAAGCTCCTCCATCCAGTCACAACTGGGACCTTGTCATCACAATGAAACCTCCAGGAAGTTTGATGATCGATCACAACGGTTCTCGGCCCCGGTTCTCCCATTATTTCTAGCTTGGTGGAGAAGGGCTCTGACGAGTCTGTGGCCACATCTTTCAGCCCAACTTTCCCACCGCCTGGGGCAGACAAGCCAACATGAGGATCCAGCTCATGCTTTTTCACCCTTACTCTCCCACCCCAATTGTCCCAAATCTTGTCTTGGGCTCATTTTCAGATTCAAATGCAAAACTAACATGAATTCCTCTAAAAAATCATTAAGGCCGTTGAGCATTTAATATTCCCTCCAGGGCCCCATGGTTGGATTGGGACTCTTGGACCGGAGAAGGACATGTTTTCCCAATGTGCCAACATTAAAGGTACCTGGAGGAGTGGGGTAAACATGGGCAAGGATTTTTTTTTTTTTTTGCTGGAGATAAGAGCGATTTAAAAAAAAAAAATAGTCCAGCAGGAGGCCGAGTCTGACACAGGTCTCTTTCACACTTGGTACCTTCCAGCCCGTGAGTACAATCCCAGCCCTGTTCCCCAGCCCCTGTGGCCATTTCAGAGTTATGAAGTCATAACAGCTGCCACTGCAGGCATGGGCAATGAAAGCCTAGAAAACAAGCTGGATGGCATCCCATTCCCCGCTGCCAGCCGGAAATACATGCTTGCTGAAATGAAAACACTAACGGGAGAATCTGAAGCAAAAGAGAGGCAGAAAAGCACCTGATATTGAACAGAGAACCAAGGGGAAACACAGATCCACACCCCATGACAGGATGTCTTGCTGTCCCATTGCACAGAAACCAGCACTTTACCACCAGGCCTCCTTGGGCAGAGCCCACAAGACTCACGTCATTTCACCCTTGGAATGTTTAGCAAGAGTCACCTCCACTTGCCACTTCGGTATCAAACAGTTCCACTGAATACACCCACAGTGAGTATGTGGGCAGAATTTAAGAATTTGGGGGTAAAGGACCGGGGACTCACACCCAAGATTTGGGGAACGTGTCCTTCAGTGCCTTTGGCTCGGGAGGGGAGGCCTGGCCCCTCGCTCAGCCTGTGCAAGTGGAAAAAGCTACGTAAGTGCCAAATCGCACCAGAGCGAGTCCTGGGCCCCATGCTTTACAATCTGTTTCATGAGTTATTCCTCCAAGCATGCCTGGCAGTAGACTCTCCCCATTAGTGCTGCAGCAGATGTGAACATGAACACCCACGGGCTTCCCTGGGGGTACTGAGGCCCCTCAGGCAAGCAGGTGGCAGTTCTGAAGACTCTGGCAACATTAGGAGTTGAAGTAGCACATTCTGATGTTTCAGTGGCCTCCCCTTTTCTCTGGGCTGGGGTTGCCCAATGCCATGGTTTTGTGCTTATCCTGCCCTCTGCCTGATCCCATAAGCCCTGTCTGCCTCTGTCTGAGCCCACACAGCTGCCTGTGGTACCAAAGACACCACGTGCTGTGAGGCTCAGCAAAGGGCCTCACAATCTAAGTTGCCAGAAGGTCCGTTTGTCCTGAGGAGGAGACACCATCTTGATGGAGCCTGGGAGAGGGCAGTCTGTGAGAAAGCTGGGACTGGGCATGGTGTCAGGAGCAGAAAAGTTGCTGAGAAGGCTGACCAACAATGATGGGGTGTTCCAAGGGATCTGGGGTTAGGAAGTCAGCATTTCCCACTGATATACACCTTGGAGACCCTTCTTGGTGGGACTCTACCCACCTTCCATTAATTCCTCTTTCTCCAACCACAGCTATCACACTGTTTCAAACCTCTGAGAAAGAGAATGAAGTCTCACAGCTTTGTCTCGGAATCTCTGACCTGGGGTCCTTATGAAATGAAGCGTTGTTATCGAGGGAAGCTTTGAGAAAGAGGAGGGGGCTTTCCAGCCCGTCTCAGTGGGCCTCGCCCCCACTCCCACCAGCACTCCCTTTCTTCTTCATGAATGTGGAACTTTGTGTGCCCCCCCTCCAATCCCTCTAGCACTTTGGCTTGAAAAAGAAAGACTAAAGAGGGAAGAACGATGTCAGAGAAGCTCGCCGAAACCTTCCCGTTCAACAAGGTGGCAGAGTCTGGAGCTAGTTCTAAAGCACAGGCGAGAGGGGAGAGCAGAAGCGGGCAGGATGAGGCCGAGGAAACCAACACTGGGACAGGGAGTAGAGCTAGGAGAAGTGGGCGCAACTGGAGTTCACTATCTCCTTTTCCTTCCCTCTCCCTCTTGCGTGGATGGGAGGGGATGGGGTAAGGGGTTCTGCTTGGGGAACATTAGAAAGAAGAGGACAGAAATTCTTGCACAGTGGCTGAGATGTGTATGAGAGAAGGCACACCTCCTTTTCATGAAGCCTCTCTTCTCTCTTATTTAAAGGATCCTCATAAATGAGTGCCTGCTGCTTGGATTGTTAAAACAGGGGAAAAAAAAAAAATTAGAGTGAAAACCATGCAAGGCTCCAAAAAGAAGGGTCCCTTATTGTTGGTTGGGGATTGAATCATGTCTCCCACAAAAGATATGCTCAAGTCCTAGTCCTAGTCCGGTGGGTATGAACCCACTTGTAATTAGGATCTTTGAAGATGTTATTAGTTAAGGTATGGCCAAACTGAATCCAATGTGGCTGAGGTCCTTATGAGCAAAGAAAATTGGATATGGAACTGGAAACCAGAGGAGACATATGATGGAAGCAGAGTTGCATTTACAAGCCAAAGAACACCAAAGATTGCCAGCAAGATAACCACTAAAACTCAACAGACTTCGGAGAAAACATGCTCTGCCAATCCCTTGAGGTTGAACTTCTAGCTTCCAAAACTGTGAGGCAATACATTCCTCTGGTTTGTGGTATTTTGTTACAGCACCCCAGGCAAACTAAGACACTGATGAAGAAGTGAAAAAGTACAATGGATTCAGTTTGGAGGTAGAATGCAAAGCAGTAACCATGGAATAGCATCATACGGTATATAATTTATGTTTGAGAAGTTGTAAATATTCATTAAAATAATCACTCAACCACACAAGGGAAGAGTCAGTTCTATAACTACATATCTGATGTTCATATAATCTATTGTCCACACAGGAAACTTTGGCACAAACCAGACAACATGGAATATTAGTCCCACAGGGTAAAGCTGAACTCCACCAGAGATTGTGTCTGTTGTCAATGTTTTAATTCATAATCCCTAGCAGGAGCCTTACTGAAACATAGGCATGGAAGCTGAAAGGCAAGAAATGCTGCATCTTCATCGATTTGGCCTTGGGGTTCAGACACAACAAGCACACCTCCCCTCCTTCTCCTCCACTACCGACTGACAAAACACTGAACACAACAGGAAGCAAACCACAACAAGTTCATTTCCCGTAAGAGGAAATCCCGCTCCCAAGGACACTGCTTTCTGCCACCTGGCCCAAGACAAACTCAAAGCCTCCTCTAACAATATAAAATCACCATCCTTCATTCCCAAATTTTACTTTTGTGATCATGGCAACAGAGGTTTCCTTGGATTCCTGAAGTTTATTTAAGAGCTCAAGAAGAACAGGCTAGACCACGGTTTATGCACATTTCCTGGAAACACCTCTGAAGAAGTGAGATCATCAATGATCTCAGTCATTTTTAGAACCTTACTCTTGCACCGAATGGTTTTGGCATTCATCTGGCCCTCAGGGCAAATCTACAGAGCAAGACAGAGCATGCTGTCTTTCCAACTAGACCATGGAGAGAGAGAATATGTTTCCAACTATGTCTCCTTTCTCTCCAACCTTAGGACAATGCTTGCAGAGTAGAAACTTCACATCCTTAAAATGTTGATTTACTCAACTTCCATTGGACTCTTGGAATCTACTTGAACAAAATGCTTCCTCTGATTTCCTAGGAACTGTGGTGAATTGGGTCATGGAAGAAGGTCCATTTATGGGAAGGCAGGCAGAAATAGACAGGAAAGAGACAAGGGTGCATCAGGTCTTCTGAGCTTTGCCCTTGGAGAGCTGTACCCATTGGGAGACTGTCTCAGAGGATGCCACTTGGTCCAGGTGGGTTTCAGAATCTGGGGACTATAAAGAGCCAGGCTCAGCACCCATCACTTACGTGCGGTACCCAGCATTGAAGAGCACCTCCATAAATGCACCATGAAAAATGAACTTTTTCTGCCTCTAGTCCAGGGTTCACTCCCCCAGTTTCTTAGGCCTTAAGAATGTTACGTGGGGTGTTTCACGAAATAGCATTTAGAAATGCAAGAATTTTCATCTCATCTTTTATCTTCGAGACAAGGTCCCAAGGACTCCTAAAAGGAGCCCATTCAACAGAATAGAAAGACAAGAGTGGCTTCAGCTTTGGCTTTGCTCTATCCCATAAATTGGAATTCCATATAAGATTATATTTGAACTAAAGTTTCTTTTGCTTAAAGAATTGTTTGCAAATTGTTTCTCTATGAAATATAATTTAATGTTTAATGCCTCCTATATGCCAGATGGGAATACATTTCCTAGGAACTGTGGTGAATTGATTTTCTCTCAAGGTGAATATAGGCTGGTGAGATACGAACATGTATATATTCGGATCATTATAGCCTAAGGCAAATATGGGGAAGACGCTGCTTTAAATTCCCACCATACAGAGTCTCCCCAGGTCACTGAAGGGTAATAAGCAAATATCAAAGGCATTGTCTTTTGTTGTCTGGGAACTAACCTTTGGTCTCTGCTACATAATGCTGGGTTTCATGAAGTTCACAGTGTGCATCAGGGGCAGTAGAAACAGTGGGACATTCTGTTTGGTTTCCTGCTCCACCAGACAGGACCCAGTCATTTTTGCCTTATTTAGAAATAGACTTGTTTTATTATGACACTGACTGTTTGTTAGCACAGAGCGAGACAGAGAGACTCACAATGTTTGATTCCCTTATCTCACATTGTTTATGTTCTTAAAATAATTTAATTAGCTTAATAAACAAAAGCATTTTCAATTCATAAACACAGAGAGCTCAGAAAAATCAAATGTTCCAAGGCAAAAAGAAGAGAAAAATCAAATCATTCCAAGACCTTCTCTTACCCTGTTTTCTACACATCAAGCCTTGTTTCTAAGGACCAGTGGGGCTGCTAAGAAACACAGTCATGCCCTCATCTAGTTAAGATTTTGGTAGGACGTAGAAGCCTTCTAGATGGATCAGTATTTAAATTGGCTCAGAATGCCATGGCTGCATCCACCTTCTTAAATGGCTCCCTAAAAAGATAAAAATGGAGAGCAGAGTCAAATATATGGTTCTTGATGTCCAAATCAGTTTTAAAATACAGAAATGCATTGAGTTTTTAAAGCAGGAAGAATTTTAAACTCCAGGACTAAAGGAAGATTTCTGAAAAAGCAAAAGGAATGATGTGTTACAAAACTTTTAGTTCATAATATCAACACATGCTGACTATATTATTTTAACCTCCCATTATATTTTATGAATGTTTCTGACTTTTTATTATTATAAACTCTTTCACCCATAAATGCCTAGGGACTGTCTCAAAATAATTGTACTTATTATCTCTGTACTGCACTATATTCTCTGTACCGATATACTATAAATGCAGCTCATGAGTTATAGATATAAATGTAAATTGATGGGTTATAAATTACCTGGGGATAAAGGGCACTCTATAAATAGTTACACATTTATATGATTAATTTTAGCCAATTTGGTTTAAGCATTAATTACATGCTAGTCACCTGGTAAAAAACTTCACCTAGGTTATCTCCCTTAAACCTTCATGAAGCCATGCAGTAGATGCAATTGTTACCTCCCTTTCACAGATGAGGAAACTCAGATTTGGGGAAGTTAAGCAATGCGCCCAGTGAGCATAGCTAGAAAGTGGTGGAGCCAGCCTCAAAACCCAGCCTCTCTGACTCCAAAGGTATTAATTACCACACTATCCTGTGAGATGGTGAAAAGGTATTATGGAGATCTAATGGGGTTTATTATTATAGCAATGATTATTAGGAAAGCCAGGTGACTTACCATTGCTTTTGACATGTCTCAAATTTCACCCTATAAATGCCTGCTTATGAGTATTAGTCATAGTCCAATCAGAAAAGCAGAACCTCTGGGAAGTGTATATGCACACACACACACATACACCCATGTGTACATATACGTGCATATATACATACACTTACATATGCAAAAAGATACATGTGCTAGTTTGGATGTATTACATCCCCCAAAACTCCATGTTCTTTGATACAATCTTGTGTGGGCAGACATATTAGTGTTGATTAGGTTGGAACCTATTGGTTCACCGTTTCCATAGAGATGTGACTCAATCAACTGTGGGCGAGACCTTTCATCGGATTATTTCTATGGAGGCATTGCCCCACCCATTCACAGTGGGTCTTTATTGGATCACTGGAGTACTTTAAAAAGAGCCACCCAGACCCAGATGCAGAGCAACTGAGAGTGACATTTTGAAGAGGAGCTGCAGCTAAGAGAAGACAAAATGCCCCAAGAGCAACATTTTGGAGAACGCCATTTTGAAACACAACTTAGGAGCAAACGGATGCCAGCCACACGCCTTCTGAGCTAACAGAGGTTTTCCAGACGCCAATGACCATCGTTCAGTGATGCCTATTGCTGATGCCTTACCTTGGACAATTTATGGCCTTAAGACTGTAACTTTGTAACCAAATAAACTCCCTTTATAAAATCCAGTCAATTTCTGGAGTTTTGCAAAACAGCAGCATTAGCAAACCAGAACAATACACATACACACATATGTTATATATATACACACACACACATACATGCATACATACATATATATATGTGTATACATATATATCTTTGTTACAGAGATTCTTGCTTTACAAAATTGTGGGAGCTGGCTAAGCCATCTCTGTAGGGGAGTTGTCCCCACAGGCAGTGGGGAATGGAAGACAAATGTAAAATGAAGGACAGCAAGGATGAGCTGGAACCCATGAATGCGGACTAGAACCTATGTCAGTTCTTGCCACCTGTGACCTTGAAGGTGTGGGTGCCCTGCAGGAAAGTCTGGATCCCTTCATCACAAGCTAAACGCACACACACCTGACCTGGAAGTCGGAAAGGTAGAAGGAGGATCAAGGGGAAGGAGCAGCAGTTGCAGGCCTGGCTGCTGCTCCCCACCAAAAAATTAGCCAGCAGGTAACCAGTGCATGCTCCAAAATGGCTGCTGCTTCACTCCACAACTCCCAGAACAATTTTTCTTATCACTCACTCTAACCTGAAAGCAAAAGGGAAGGGGATTCTGGGAAATGTAGTTTGGTCCAGGCAAGCTGACACATTACAAAGCCAGAACACCCCTCCCCTCCTCCCTGCATCTCATTTTCTTGGATTAAAAGAACTGCAACCTTCTATGAAGAACAAATAATCAGAGACAATGGAGAAGAGTTAGCTCTGCCATACGGAGAGCACCCCTCCGTGTCAACAAACCTCTTGAGCACCTCTCTGTGCAGCCTTTGTGCACCAGAAGTAGAAAGATGTGTGGAACATGGCTCCTGACTTCCAGAGGCTAACTGTGTGGGGCTGTGAGGGGAAAGAGAAACACAAATAGACACTATCAATACACTGGAACAAGTATCCTGATAAGTGCACCCAGGATGCAATAAGAGCCCACAAAAGTAGGTCACCCTACCCAAGCTGGGGTTTCAGGTGAGCTTCCTGTAGCATGTGATGGATTTGTGGGATGGAGGGATTTACAAGCAATTGTATAATTGTGGGAGAGATAGGGTGGAAGGAAAATACATTGGAGAAAGAGGTGTTGGAACACCTGGGAAGTCTATGCATGCTTTGCTAGGGAGCTTAGACTTCATCTCCTAGTAATTGAGGAGCCATTAAAGGGTTTCACACATGAAAATGTTATGGCCATTGAGGTAGACAGTCTCCGAAATAACTAATATCAATGTCTTCCCTCCCTGGGTGTGTGTGCTGCTCATCACATTAAAAGGTAGGGTCTACTTTCCCTCCTCTTGAATTTCAAGCTGGCCTAAGCAACTGCTTGACCAACAGAATATAACAGAAGTGGCATTCTGAGGATACGACAGAATAGGAAGCCTTGTGACTTCCACCTGGGCGTCTTGGGACACTCACTCTTGGGACATGGCTCTCCCTCTTGGAAGCAATCTGCCATCGAGAGGCCGTGATGTGGAGGTGTTTCAGCCAACCACCCAGCTGAGCTCCCAGCCCCAAACTGTCATGAACAAACAGCCCAGTCAAGCCTTTAGATGACTCTAATCCAAGCCCCCATTTGAATGCAAACTCATGAGAGACCCCAAATGAGAACTGCCCCCCCCCCCCAGAATTTGAAAGATAATAAGAAATTGTGGTTTTAGGCTTCTACGCTTTCTTGTGTTTTGTTGCAGAGCAACAGATAGTCAGAACTGTCATGTTTATGTTTTAGTGGGAAAAAAAGAATCTTGACCTACAGCTTGTTGATTTAAAAGAGATAAAATGGAGGGAGGGATACCTGATAGGAATCCATTGCCATCATCAAGATGACAGATCATGAAAGCTGGAACCCAAGAGTACTAGTCGGGGTAAAGAAGAAAGCTAGAGTAAAGTTAATCAACATGATAAATGAAGGGTAAAGGAGAGGGGAAGAGCCAAAAAAAAAAAAAAAAAAAAAAAAACCAAAAAAAAAACTTGCATCTCTTAGATAACTGGTATGGAAGCCAAATATCCTAATCATAGAGCTCCAGAATACTGAAGGGAGATCAGAGGGGATGGAGGAGAGGAACATGACAAGTTCAAGTAGAATCATGTTGAGTTAGAGGCTACTATGGAGCACACAGATTGACATGTTCAGCAGGAAGTTTAAGTGTAGGAGTTGAAAGCCCAACTTGAGAACCTCCTCAGAGATGTCACTCATTAAAGAGCATGGAATTGGGATAAATCTTTCAAGGAGAGGATGCAAAGAAAACTGAGAAGAAGTCCAAGGATGGTCCCCTTGAGAAAACCTGGACCCTAATCTGCTAGAGTAACCATATAAACTGGGGCAAATAACCCGCCATTTTTTGGTTTCCACTTTCCAAAATGGACATAACGATACTTCATAGGGTTTTATCATTATTGTTTTCATTATCATAGCATCCTAAGTGCTGATGGGATGGGCTGTTGAGAAAGAGAGAAAGAGAGGTCGGAGGTAAAAAAAGGAGGGTCACGTAAGCCAGAAGAGCTGAGTGTTTCAAGAATGGAGTCAGTGGGGACTGGAATGTTCTCACCAGAGTTGGCAATATCAACAATGTTGAGGATTTTTTGGGGGGAGCTTTTAATGAAACAGTGGGAGTTGAGCAAAGCTGAGGTGGGATATGAAACTGAGAGTGGATTTGAAGATTCATAGATTTTTATTTAAAGAAACTTGGCTAGAAGGGAAAGGAGAGATGGTGGTAGCCAGAAGAGATTAGCAAGGTGAAGGGAGTTTTGTTTGTTTGTCGTTCTTGTTGTGACTGCTGTTTACTTGCTGGGTTTTGTTTTTTAAAGAAGGAAAGATGTGAATATTTATAAGAGAGAAGAATCTAGAAATAAAGAAAAACATAAATGGATTCAAGTGAAAGCCCTAAAAACCTCATTAAGTCCTGCAAGAATATACTTAAAGCACTGGCAGGTACATAAGAGTTAAAGAAGCATTTGGCTCAGTGATGGGTCCTTTTCCTTGACTAGCAGGCTTAAGGGAACATAATTTGAAAACAGGAAATTAGAAGAGGCATAATAATGTGAAATTGAATTACTTAGTGGGAGAGGAAAGTTTGCATATGATGAGGTGGCTATGAAATTATTTCCATCTTGTGTGCCTAAATGGCACTGCCTCAGAGAATTAATGTTTATCCTCAAGAGATAAGTGGGAGATAGATTCACCAGTTACTACCTAGACGATCTTGCTTTGTAAAGAGAGGTAAGTCTTCAACTCATCTTGGCTAGAAAGATGTGGAGCCTGGTTAGGAGTCCCTGAAACCCCTGATGGATGGGGAGATGGAAGTCAGAAAGCATCACTCACCACAATCCGAACACATGAAACAGACTTGAGGAAATGACGTGGTGTTTGTGGAGGGTGGGTGAGAGAAGCTGGTAAGGGGTAGATTTCGGGCTGTAGTTTTTGAAAAATGGGTAGATCTCCACAACTTAGGTTCTAGACTAGATGTAATAAACACATTCCACCCAATTCCTCCCACTAATTACAACAAAAGCCCAGGACAAAATTCATAGGGAAATTGACTAAAGGCTCTGAAGGTGGAGAAGAGAAGATGGACTGGCTAGCACCCTCAGGAATCAAAGAACAATCCAGCAGTTTATTCCCTTTGCTTGTTTCCTTTGCTTGTTTATTGTTTTGCTTTGTTTGTTTGTTTTGCTTTCTATATATGGAGGCCTGAGCTCTGTAGAGGCCCACAACCCAGAAATGCCAATGGATGCAGATAAAAAAGTCCAAGAAAAGCCTTCACCTTCTTTCTTTCTTTTTTTAGAAAACGTCCCACAATGTGCATTTTATTCCATATCATCATACAACGTTTAAATACAGATAGAACTCTTAAGAAAATGTCTTTTCTTTACCAATTGTATGTAATGCCTAAATCTTTCACTTTACATGAAGAACTGGAGAGTAGAAACACACTGAATGCTATCCTACAAATTGTAATGAGCTGCAAGAGTGCCAATTTGAAAGAAGTGTTAAAAGAGCAGCGTGGCTTACAAACCCTTGGCTTTTGTGAATTCAGGCATACAGTATATCTCATCTCATAGTAAAACTCAAGACAAAATAAATTAGTGTTGGACAGAATTCTAAATTGTACAATATTGAACAAAAGACCACAGTGGTACTTTTCAAGTAGCACTAATCCCCACCTGATTGTGTTTCCAGCATTAATCTTCCTGTTTTAGTCAAAGTACTGGTGGTTCCAGCAGACGGAAACCTTTTGGCCATACCTGCCCTACTCCAGGTGAACAGCAAAAACAGGGAACAAAACAAATGCCTCAGCCCTCTCCCTCTTCACTGGGTACTGCTGCTGGGAGACTGTGCTCAGAGACCTGTCATCCATCTCTCATCACGTAGTAATCAGGCAGTGTCCGTCCCACTCCCAGGAAGAGACAGAGGTAGGAATATGTAGAGAAGTAGAAAAAGTGATTTTCTAAATCTGTGTATGAAATCCTGGCCAGACCTCTGAATGGCTCGTGCATAAAACACACAAAAAACAACACAGCAAAAGCTTAGAAAGGCCAGAAAGACTGACCACTGGTCTGAAACATCACCCAGATTTCAGACTGGCCTCTGAGTAGCAGGCAAATGGGGCAGACCAGAATAGCACTGCAGAGGCGTTGAATACTAATCTCTCATTTGAATCACAGTCCATACATTCTGAACTTCGGTTGACGGACTATTAAAATAAAATATTTAAATAGAAACCAGAGTCTCATAACACAATACTCAAAATGTCTAGGACACAATCCAAAATTACTCATCAAGACAAGAACCATGAAAATCTCACCTTGAACAAGAAAAGGCAATCAACCTACATCAGCACTAAGATGACAGATGTTGGAATGATCTGATGAGAATTAGAAAGCAGCTCTTATACAAATGCTCCTGTTTTAAAGCAATTATGTTGCTCTTGAAACACATTTTTCAAAAAGGCAAAGCTGCAGCAAAGAAACAAAAGATGTAAGGAAGAACCAAATGGAAATTTTAAAACTGAAAAATATGATAACTAATTTTAAAAAATCACTGAATGGGCTCAATAGCAAAAATTCATAAGAAAAGACCAACAACCCAACTGAAAACTGGGCAAGGGGTAAGAACAGATTACAGAAAAGGAAATACAAATAGCCCTTAGACACAAAAAGATGTTGAATCTCACACTTAATCAGAAAAATTTAAATTTAAACTACTAGTTTTCACTAGAAACAGCAAAATCCCCAAGTGTGAACATACAGTCTAGATAAGTGTGTGGAAAACAGGTATTCTCATTGATTGCCAGTAACATTGCTAAAATTCACATTCCATTTGACCCTATAATTCCACTTTTGGAAATTAATCAGATAGAAAACTTGCAAATGGATGAAATGACAACTGTGCAATGCTATTCATGGATACACTGTCAGTGATCACAAAAGACTGCCCAGGATCTAATGCCCATCAACAGGGTACTGGTTAAATTAATGCTTTCACGTCCATACAATGGGAGGTTATGAAACCACAAAAAAGGAATGAAGCCCTTACTATAACTTGTGATGATAGAGTAAGTTAGGGGGGAGAGAATAATCTATATATGTATGTGTTTACATATGCATAAAGAAATCCTGAAAGGACATGCAACAAGAAGTGGCTGTCCAATGGGGAGGGGAGGGGGGAGCAGGTAGTTGGAAGCCAAGGGAGGTGTCGGAAGTAGACTTATCTGTCTGTAAATATGCTCTGGCTATTGAATCATGTGAATGCATTTGTATTGCCCATCAATCAATCAATCAATAAACTAACCTAGAAATGATTAAACACACTTAGAGTAGAACTAGTCCTTAATTTCCAATCCCATAGCTTTGTAAGGGGGTCCCTTTATGTCTGAATGAGGTAAGCCTTTCCAGTGTTTCCATTATCTTGCTTTAATGTTAGCAGGGATGTTGGTTCATCTCAGGCTCTATTAGTCAAAAGCCTTCCATGATCCCTACCAGGCAGCAGATGTCTGGAATCACCAGGGACATTGGTTAGGATCAAAGAGTTTCAATTACAAATCCTCCTTCTCTGTTGCCCAAGCAGGTGGTGGCTTGCGGCTGGCCTCCCTGCCCTGACGGCAGGCCACTGCTTTCTGGTCACCACACAGGGTCCCCTGCAAGTTTAGTGCGATTGCCTTTCTGGAAATGCGAGAAGGCTGACGACCACATGGCCAGCCCACAGCTCTCAGGGTCCCTATTTATGGATTCATATGGAAACTGGGCAGAACCAGCTGAGTTCTTCCTTTTTCATCTTCCGGGCACCCAAAAACAAAATCTCACAATAGCAGGTCCCGGAGCTCCTGCCAGATTGAAGGAAGTACTTCTTTCCCCGGCTCAGGAGTTTTGTTTTGCTCTTTGCAGGGACGGTTTCGCCCCACCCAAGGGCAGAGTTTGCAGACGGGGTCTCTCCTCCAAGTCCCCGGGACCCTCAGTAACCGCGATCATTTTCCCTAACCTAGGAGGCTCAAATTGCTCTTTTGAAATCACAAGAAGTCACTGATGGACTTTGTCTCTCGTTTCCTGTCTGATCTCAGCGGCTTTCTCACGAGGGCCCCTGGGAGGACAGAGCTGGCCCCAGGCGCAGCTGCTCCCTTCCATCTGACCCTGACTTCGGCTGACACAGGCGGGCAGCTGGGGAACTAGAGCGTCTCCTTTCCCCTCTTTGTTCAATTGCGCTCTGGGTGTAGCTCAACTGTTTTAATACCAAGTGATACTCCCTAATCGGCAAACAAAAGCCACGGGAATAAACTAAAACGATTAGCGCGGGCAGAGCCCGGCTCCAAGTCTTTTAAAACGAGATCAATCTCACTTCTCCCCTTTTCCCTTAGCATTCTGGAATAATATTTGAAGTTCTGTTTGGTCTCTTTGGAGAGCTGCCAATGCCTTCGAGGCATGTAGTGAAGTTATATATCAAGCCATGACTCCACTTAGGACTTTTGAAAAGTAATTCTCACTTCGGAATAATGCATGAGAGGAATTTAATAATCTGCAATAGTACTTCTCTCTCTTTCTCAACAAAACAAGAGGAATACTTACAGTAGCAAAAAGAAACTCCTTCACAGAAAGGAGGGATTGTTAATTTATAATGCTTGTTTTATTTCATAAAATATTTTCGATGATGGGTTTTGAAAGGAACAAAATACACGAGTTCTTAGATTTTCTGTTTGTGTCACTAGCATAGTAAACAGAGTTTTTCAAGAAATCTCTCCACTTTTTGTTAACTGCAAAAGGAAGGAAGGAAGGGAGGGAGGGAGGGAGAGAGAACTTTGTTACATTGAAGTTAATTGATGAAATGTATTGTCAGAGAAGTAACAAAAAATCCACTTGTCTACTTTCTCCATTCTGATCACAGTTATGTAACTGATTATCAAGCTCAGTGCCTTCTTCCACAATCTGAATAAATGACTCTCACACTTTGAAAAAAATATACTTTATACTTTTTATTAATCATTAAGTTGATGCATTCTTATAAATATTCATAGAATAACAGAACCATAGTCCCATTTAACCACCTCCCCTGCAAATGTAGTGTAACATATATCCTTTCAGACCTCTTTAATTCAGGTATATACAAATACAAATATTTATAAGCAAATACAAATATAGAAATATTTGATTTAGTTTTATGGTTGTCTTTTACATACATGAAATCATATCATACACATTATTCCACAACTTGATTTTTAACTCACTATCTTGTTGGTGTTTCTATATCAGTACATGTAAATTTACCTCACTCTTTGGAAGTGCTATAAAGTATTCCATTGTATCTATATTACCACAATTTATTAAACTCTTCCCCTGTATATTTAGGTGGCCTCTAATTTTTTCCCATTACAAAGGATGCTTCAGTGAACTGCCTTGTACAAAGCTCCTGGGCATATGAGCATTTCCCTAGAGGAGATATCTATCTATGGAATTGTTGAGTCAAAGAGTCTATGTGTCTTTATTTTGAAAGATACTGCTAAATATTAATAGTTAAAGCTAAATACTGAATATGAGGTTCTATATTAACTCATACAATCCTCATAGTCTATGGTATAGGTTCTATCATTATCCCTACTCTAAAGTTCAGAAAACTGAGGCACAGAGAGGTCAATTCATTTGCCCAAGGTCACACAGCAAGTAATAGTGAAACCCAGGCAGTCTAGCTCCAGAATCTATGATCTTAACACAACAGTAGGCTACTTCTCTCTAACATGCAACCAGACTTATAAACTATATACAAAAATAGAAAGTAAAAATATAAACTAGCTAACATTTTTATATTTATTAATAGTAAAAAATCTTTTCCTTTCCTTTCAATAAAACTAATATTAATAGTAATATATTAGTGAAAATAAAGTCATTGAATATGGTCCTCTTTCTTCTCAACATTCTCAACATTTTGTGATACAACCATTCGAAACTCTGGTTCTAACCTCAGTTTGTTGTCTGTCATAGCTGAAATTGTTACCCCACAAAGAGGAATTCAAAGAGAAGTGCATTGTTGGCTGTATGGACTGAATCATTGTTCTAGTTTGCTAATGCTGCCAGAATGCAAAACACCAGAAATGGACTGGCTTTTATAAAGGGGGTTTATTTGGTTACACAGTTATAGTCTTAAGCCCATAAAGTGTCCAAGATAACACATCAGCAATCGGGGACCTTCACTGGAGGATGGCCAATGGCATCCAGAAAACCTCTGTTAGCTGGGAAGGCACGTGGCTGGCGTCTGCTCCAAAGTTCTGGTTTCAAAATGGCTTTCTCCCAGGATGTTCCTCTCTAGGCTGCCGTTCCTCAAAAATGTCACCCTTAGTTGCACTTGGGGTATTTGTCCTCTCTTAGCTTCTCCAGAGCAAGAGTCTGCTTTCAATGGCCGTCTTCAAACTGTCTCTCATATGCAGCTCCTGTGCTTTCTTCAAAGTGTCCCTCTTGGCTGTAGCTCCTCTTCAAAACATCACTCTCAGCTGCAGCTGCACTGAGTTCCCTCTGCCTGTCAGGTCATTTACATAGCTCTACTGTTCAAGGCCCACCCTGAATGGGTGGGGCCAAGCCTCCATGGAAATATCTAATCAGAGTTATCACCTACAGTTGGGTGGGGCGCATCTCCATAGAAGCACTCAAAGAATTCCAATCTAATCAGCACTAATAACGTCTGCCCACACAAGATTACATCAAAGATAATGGCGTTTGGGGGACAGAATACATTCAAACTGGCACAATCATGGTATTCATTTTTAAATCCCATCCACCAATTAATCCAAGTCTTTTCCTAAAGTTTGGTTGGTAAACATTTATTTTCCCATACATCACTGTTTTTCTCACAAAGTAATCAGAAAGAGTCTTTTTTTTCTTTTTTTTCTTTTTTCTTTTCTTTTCTTTTTTTTTTTTTTTTTTTGTAGTTTTAACCAACAGAACTCAAAAGTTTGGTAGCTTGCATCCAAGATGGCTGCCATCAGTTCCTTTCCCCTCGTAAATGCAAGCCATTCCTCTACTAAGAAGTGGCGTCTGTTCTTCCCTTCCCTTGAATCTTGGCTGGTAAAAGTGATGCCGTATGACTCCTGAAGCTATGTCATAAGAAGCCTCTCAGCTTTTGTCTCATTTTCTTAGAACACTTGCTGTGGGGAAAGCCACTGCCAAATACTAAGTCCCACTCCCAGAGGTTGCCATGCTGTGAGGAAGCCCAAGCAATCCATGTGGAGAGAGAGGGTGAGAGAGGCCTGTTCCAGCCTTCCTAGCCCAGGCCCCAGGCATCGGAGAGAAGATCTTCAGATGACTCCACCCCACTCGCCATTTGACTGTGGGCTGTGAGAGTTCCCAAGTGAGAGCCATCTAGCTGCACCTGTCCACTCCCAGAGAGACAATAGTATTGTGAGAGACAATAGTAAAGTTTTAAGCCACTTAGTTTTGGAGTGGTTTGTTATCCAGCAGTAAGTTATCCAGAACAGAATTCTACTGAAACGCTGCATTTAGAAGACTTTTTTTCAACAGGTTAGAAAATCTTATTTCCAAGTTTGTATTCAAGTATGCAGACATGAGCATTTTTTTATGGGCATACTCATAACAGTTTCAAAGAAAGACATGATGATAAGAAACATTTTTGAACATCCATTCCCAAAATGTTCTTTCTGTCACAAAGTTTCTATTTAAAAAGGATTTTTCTTAACCATTTATTGTTTAAAATGTCCCTTTTCCTAATAGAAGCAGATTAAGTATAATTTTTCCAAGAAATATATGCTAAGTGGTATACTGAGAATCATGATTGTCAGAAAAGGTCAGTTTTTATTTATTTATTTTTTTATTGTGAAACAATTGTGAGAAGAGTACAAAGACTCCTTGTATATTTTTTACATGATTCTCCAATTGTTAGTATTTTACCACATTTGCTTTATCTGTCTAAATACATATACATATCTTTTGTGAACTATGTGAGAGTAAGTTGCAGACATGATGCTCCTTTAGATCTAAGTATTTGAGTGCATATTTCCTAAGAACTAGGATATTCTCTTACAAAAATCACAGTGCAAGGATCAAAATTAGGAACTCAGCACTGATAGATCACTATTATCTAATTTGCGTAGTTTACTCAAATTTCACCAATTATCCCAACAATGTTCTTTATGGACACACACACACACACACACACACACATGCACATGCACAGGATCCTGTTCTCAGTCTAATCCAGAATCATTATTGCATTTAATTGAAATATCTCTTTTCCTCCCTTTCATCTGGGGCGATTCTGTAGTCTTTCCTTATCTCTCACAATCTAAATGTTTTTGAAAAATTCAAGCAATTTATTTCATAGAGTGACCCTCAAATTATGTTTGTTTCCTTATGATTAGGATCAGAGTATGCATTTTTGGCAGGATTCCACAGAAGTGATCCTGTGTTCTTCTCAGAGTACCTCATCAAGAAATAAGAGATGTCAATTTGTCGCATTACTGATGATGTTAACCTTGATGGTGTCTGTAGATTTTCTACTATAAAATTACTATTTGTTTTCCCCTCTGTGTTTAATAGCATTTTGTGGGGAGATACTTGAGCTACATTCCTCATAAAACATTTGCCCGTGGTTTTAGTATCTATTGATGATTTTGGCCTGAATCAACTATTACACTAATGATTGCCAAATGGGTTGGTCAGTTGTTCTTGAGAACTTATATTGTTGTAAAATGAAAATGTATGTCATCTTTAAATTTCATAATGTAAATATTTTGTGTAGGATAATTAGTGAAGTATTTTTTTATTATTAAAGAAGTAATTTACTGGTAAGAACATATTCTCCTCTATACGTATTTTCTTTAGTGGTTCACAAAACTTTGCTATTTATATATTTCATTTTAGAAATAGTATCTCAAACATCTGTCCTTTCTATCTGTAGTGTAAACCTCCCACGTGGCATAATTTATTCAAATGCATGTTTCTTCAAACCTTCAACACTTTCTGGCCATCTCTCAATGATATTTTCTAGCAAAGGAATGTATTTTAGTTTGTTGATAGTGGCTTTTGTGCAATAATTCAGGTATTTTTTTTACCAGAGCATGAAAAAAGGAATTTCTAAATATTTATCATTAAATTGAGAAAATTCTGGAAAACAATGCATTGCAGTATCATTAATTTAAATATCTCTAAGTATTTCTATAGATATTTCTCTTCATGTGCTGAATAATTAGTTATTAAATGTCTTATTCCTTGTTTGGCATCCATAGGCTCAATAACTCTCATTGGTTACTTTGAAATCCTTAGGGGGAGGCTCCTTGTTAACTTTAGAGCATTAAATCTAGTTTTCAATAATAGTCCTGGTAATTTTAATGTTTTGACCCACTTTTTGTAAGATCTGGTTAGAGTTCCTTTTTGTTTTAATGAATTCTTATGCTTTCATTATTGGAATTATCTCCTGTCCACAGTGTCTTTGTAGGAATTTTTTTAACTAACTATCCATTTTCAGAGGATTTGTTTGGGTCACACTAGGTAACACAGTCAATCATCTGCCCAACTAGATATATGTAAGATACAATGTATGCATCATCTAAAAAAGAATGAATGAATGGAGGCACCATAATCAATCCTTCTTTTCCCTCAAAATTCCTCCCAAATACTGCATAATATGAGATACTCTGATACATAGATCAATTAAGAGAAGACTATCCATCCATGTAGCAAATATTAGTAAAGCTAAGTTATTTCTTAATTTATTAAACAAACAGGAATTTACAGAGCTATTTTAAGGGCTATGGATGAAGGTAAGATGTATGGAAATTTCTTCCTGATGTCCTTGATGGTATAAGACAGTAAACCAACCTACTCCAACAGAAGAAACCCAAGGCTGCAGAGAGTGATGGAGTATCTGGGACTAAATTTACCTTCCAACCTGAAATAACTAAAATACTAGACAAAGTGTATGTAAAGACTATTTTCAAGACATTGGACATCAAGGAGCAAAAACACTAATCTCTAAGAAATGATAAAAAATGAGGTGAATTCTATGATTGTCCCAACTTATTTCTGAGAGAAAATTTCCAGGTCACAGTGCATGGAGGAGAAACCCAGGTGGAGCCTGGAAATCTCCCTGAGTTGAGGAAATGGAGCTGGGAGTCCAGGGAGGCCACAGCATCTAGAGTTCACAGGGAAGAGTACCAGAGTGGGAGACCCTCACAGAGCGAGAACCCCAAAGCATTGTAGAAAATCCCCCTCAAATTTCAGCTCAGTACTGATCAGTGCACGTGTACAAGGAAACTACCTGAGGTCAGGGAAAGAATCGACTGAAAGAATCACAGGGAACAATCCCCAGAGCTCATACAGGATAGAAACACTAGCTAGATTATTAAATTTCCTAATTCATGGAGCATTATGGGGAATACTTGGAAGAGTCTTAACTCAGTAGTGGATCAAAATAAGCACAGATTACGTGGTTCTAATTCACTTAACAAAGCTTTAAAAACAGGACTCGAAAGGATCAGACTGTTTTCAAGAATTTAACAGCATTAACTGCAGAATAATGTTCTAGAATATTTATAAGAATATAAAACTTTCCAGGACCCAACAAAATAAACTTCACAATGTCTAATATCCAATAAAAAATTACCAGGCATGAAAAGAGGCTGGAAAATGCAACACTTAATGAGGAGAAAGACCAGTCAATTGAAACTGACCCAGAAATGACAAAATGACAGAATTAGCAGACAAGAATATTAAGAAATTATTATAACTGTATTCCATATATCCAAGAACTAGAGCAAAGATTTAAAAGCCTAATATTAAAAATTTAATATAGACATGGAAAATTTAGGAAAGACCCAATTCAAACATCTAGAGATGAAACCTATTGTTTCTGACATGAAAGAAGCACATGTTGGAATTATCAAATTAGACATTGCAGAGGAAAAGATTAGTGAAATTGAAACGCAGAGAAGAGTATTCAGCTGGTTTAATTTGGAGTCCCTGAAAATGGCGGAAGGAGCAGAAAAAATATTTGAAGAAATAATGGTCAAAAAACATTTCAAATTTGATGAAAAACATAAAACTTAAAGACCCAAGAAATTCAATTAATCCCATGTACAGGAAACATGAAGTGAAGTATAACTGGGCCTATAAATTCAAACTGCTTAAAAATAGTAATATAGAGGAAATCCTAAAAGCAGCCAGAGATGAAAATATGGCAGCAGATTTCTCATTGGAAACATTCAAGATGGAGGACAGCAACATAACATCTTTAAAATACTGACAGATGTGGAGGTGGGGCAACATGGCGGAGTGGTGAGGTCTAGGTTGTAGTTACTCCGCCAGGGCAGTTGGCAGAAAGCCAGGAACTGTGTGGACCATACATCGCAGAGGAATTTGAGATTGGACAAACTCCATACAACACTCTCAAATGTGTGGAACAGCTGAGATCAGTGAAATCTATATGTTCTTGTGGCCAGGGGGCCCTGCCCCTCCCTGCCAGGCACAATCCCGAGGAAGGCAGGGCTGCACGTGCTGGGAAACAGGAGGGAGAATGAAAGCTGCAACCATAGATAAACTGAGAGCAGACACTGGAAAATCTGGGAGCAGCCAGTCCAGTGGAGAGGAGACAGGGCTAGCAAAACAGCAAAAAAAAAAAAAAAAAAGAAAAAGAAAAAGAAAACAAAATAAAAATAGAGACTTTTTGGAGTCGGGTGAACATAATACGGAGAAGGGCAGGGCTCAAACAGAATCAGACACATAGGCAAATCCAGGGAGGGAGCCCTTGTCTGAAAAGCCACTTCTCTGCTTTCTTGATTGCTCCTTAATCACCTTTAACTCTTGGTCTTTTAGCATTTCAACAGCCCATCAGATCTGCAAAGACATTAAATAGTCCATACTGGGCCCTTCCTTTTTTTTTTCCTTGTTAATTTTTTTTCTCTTTTTCTAAAACAATTACTCTAAGAAACCCACTACAGAAAATCTCAAAGACTTGCAATTTGGGCTCAGGCAAGAGCAGAGCTAAAATAGCTCTGAGAGACAAAGCAATAAGTCTACTGGCAGAGAAAATTTGCTAAACACCATAACTTCCCAGCTCTTTTGAGAACTCAGATCCCAGGGGTGGGAATTCATTAACTAGCTTCTGTCAGCCACACCCCCGACAGGGTCAGGTTCACCTGGAGAACTAAAGGCTCCCCGCCTCCTTACACTGGTGGGGGAACTGCAGGCTGGCAAGTGCCACCTGCTGGACAGCACAGGAGAGCACAGAACCTAGAGGCCTCACAGGATGGTCTCATTTTCAAGGAAACTCCATACCCTCCTCCCAAGACCTGGGCCTCTCTGGACTAGGAAAACCTGACTGGGGCTGACCATATCTGAGGAGATCACCACACAAAAAGGCTGCATAGAGGCAGGGCAGGAAACAGAAAAACAAGAGGTGAAAAACTCTGATCAACTAAACAGAATCTAAGTTAGTGTCTAGAATAAGCTGAACTAAACACCAAAGTTTAGAGAACAAAACCAATCAACAAGAAAATCCTAGGTAAAAGAGTGAAAACAAGCTCCAGAATAAACTAATCAAGAAAGCCAAATGCCTAGACAGCTTAAGATACTGAGCCATACTAGGAAACATGAAAACATGGACCAGCCAAATGAACAAACTAATAGTCCAACTGAGATACAGGAGTTGAAGAAATTATTGCTAAAATCAGTTCAATGAGCTGAAGGAAGAACTAATTGGAGATGTTCAAACAAATCTAAATCAATTCAAAAATCAAGTCAATGAACTGAGGGAAGATAAAAGAGATGAAGGATATAAGAAGGACACTGGATGACCATAAGGAAGAATTCATAAACTTGAAAAAACAAATGACAGAACTTATGGGAATGAAGGGCATAATGGAGATGAAAAAGACAATGGAGAGATACAACAGTAGATTTGAACAGGCAGAAGAAAGGATCAGTGAATTGGAAGACCAGACATCTGAATTCACACACATGAAAGAACAGATGGTGAAAAAAATGGAAAAATATGAGCAGGATCTTAGGGAGCTAAGTGACAATATGAAACACGTAAATGTATGTGTTATGGATGTCCCAGAGGGAGAAGAGAGGGGGAAAGAGGCAGAAAGAATAATAGAAGAAATAATCACTGAAAATGTCCCAACTCAAAAGACAGAATATTAGAGATTCAAGAAGTACACCGCACCCCAAAGAAAATAGACCCCAATAGACATACTCCAAGACACGTACTGATCAGATTGTCCAACGTCAAAGACAAAGAGAGAATTCTGAAAGCAGCAAGAGAAAAGCAATCCATCACATATAAGGGAAACCCGATAATACTATGTACAGATTTCTCCACAGAAACCACGGAGGCAAGAAGACAGATTTATGATATATTTAACATACTGAAAGAGAAGAACTGCCAACCAAGAATTCTATATCCAGCAAAACTGTCCTTCCAAAATGAGGGAGAGATTAAAATATTTTCAGACAAACAGACACTGAGAGAGTTTGCGAATACAAGACCAATGCTACAGGAAATACTAAAGGGAGTGCTACAGGCTGATAGGAAAAGACAGGAGAAAGAAGTTTGGAGAAGAGTGTAAAAATGAAAATTATCAGGAAGGGTAAAAAGAGAGAGAGGGAAAAATAAGACATGACATATAAAATCCAAAAGATAAAATGATAGAAGAAAGTACTGCCCTTAACAGTAGTAACACTAAATGTTAATGGATTGAACTCCCCAATAAAAAGACACAGACTGGCAGAATGGATTAAAAAACAGGATCCATCCATATGCTGTCTACAAGAAACTCACCTTAGACACAAGGACAAAAATAGGCTGAAATGAAAGGTTGGAAAAAGATATTTCATGCAAACAGCAACCAGAAAAAAGCAGGAGTAATTATGTTAATATCAGACAAAGTAGACTTCAAAAATAAAACAGTTGAAAGAGACAAAGAAGGACACTATATATCAATAAAAGGGTCAATTCATCAAGAAAACATAACAGTCATAAATATTTATGCACCAAGCCACAGTGCCCCAAAAGTCATGAGGCAAACACTGAGATCACTGAAAGGAGAAGTAGATAACTCCACAATAATAGTTGGAGACTTCAGTACACCACTCTCATCAATGGATAGAACATGTAGACAGAAGATCAACAAGGAAACAGAGATGTTGAGTTGTATGATAAATGAACTAGACTTGACAGACATTGATAGAACACTACACCCCACAACAGCAGGATGCACATTCTTATCGAGTGCTCATGATACATTTTCTAGGATAGACCACATGCTGGGTCACAAAGCAAGCCTGAACAAATTTAAAAATAGTGATATTATAAAAATCACTATCTTGGATCATAATGGAATGAAGTTGGAAATAAATAACAGGCAGAAGATTATAAAATTCACAACTATATGGAGACTAAACAACACGTTCTTAGAAAACCAGTGGGTAAAGGAAGAAATTACAAGAAAAATTAGTAAATACCTTGAGGCAAATGACAATGAAAACACAACATATCAAAACTTATGGGATGCAGCAAAGGCAGTGCTGAGAAGGAAATTTATTGCCTTAAATGCCTATATTAAAAGAGAAGAGAGAGCAAAAATTGAGGAATTAACTGTCCGCCTCAAGGAACTAGAGAAAGAACAGCAAATAAACCCCAAAGCAAACAGAAGAAAAGAAATAACAAAGATCAGAGCAGAAATAGATGAATCTGAACAGGAAAACAATAGAGAGACTCAACAAAACCAGAAGCTGGGTCTTCAAGAAAATCAACAAAATTGATGGATCACTAGCTAGGCTAACAAAAAAAAAAAGAGAGAGAGAGAGAGAGCAGATGCAAATAAATGCAATCAGAAATGGGAAAGGAAACATAACTAGTGACTCTGCAGAAATAAAAGAGATAATGAGAAGATACTATGAGCAACTATATACTAATAAACTGGACAACTTACACAAAATGGACAACTTCCTAGAAAAGCATAAACAACCAACACTGACCCGAGAAGAAATAGAGGACCTCAACAAAGAAATCACAAGCAAAGTCATCAAAAAGCTCCCCAAAAAGAAAAGCCCAGGACCAGATGGCTTCACATGTGAATTCTACCAAGCATTCAATAAAGAATTAATACCAATCCTGCTCAGACTCTTCAAAAAAATTGAAAAGGAGGGAAAGCTACCCAACTCATTCTATGAAGCCATCACCCTAATACCAAAATCAGACAAAGATACTACAAAAAAAGAAAATTATAGAGCAACCTCTTTAATGAATATAGATGCAAAAATCCTCAACAAAATACTTGCAAATCAAATCCAGCAGCACATTAAAAGAATTATGCACCATGACCAAGTGGGGTTTATTCCAGGTATGCAAGTCTGGTTCAACATAAGAAAATTAATTAATGTAATACACCACATCAATAAATCAAAGGAAAAGAACCACATAATCATCTTGATCTATACAGAAAAGGCATTTAACAAAATTCAACATCCTTTCTTGATGAAAACACTTCAAAGGATAGGAATAGAAGGGAATTTTCTCAATATGATAAAGGCAATTATGAAAAACCCACAGCTAACATCATACTCAATGGGGAGAGACTGAAAGCTTTCCCTCTAAGATATGGAACAAGACAGGGATGCCCACTATCACCATTGCTATTCAGCATTGTGAAGGAAGTTCTAGCTAGAGCAATCAGTCAAGAAAAAGAAATAAAAGGCATCCAAATTGGAGAGGAAGAAGTAAAACTTTCACTGTTTGCAGATGACATGATCCTATATGTAGAAAATCCAGAAAAATCTATAGCAAAGCTATTAGAGCTAATCAATGAACACAGCAAAGTGGCAGGCTACAAGATCAACACGCAAAAATCTGTAGTGTTCTTATATACAAGTAATGTGCAACAAGAGGAAGAAATTTTAAAAAATTCCATTTACAATAGCAACCAAAAGAATCAAGTATTTAGGAATAAACTTAACGAAGGCCACAAAAGACCTATACAAAGAAAATTACAAGAAACTGCTAAAAAAAAAAAAAAATCAAACAGGACCTAAAAAAATGTAACAACATACCATGTTCATGGATTGGAAAAATATGATTAAGATGTCAACTCTACCTAAACTGATTTATAGATTCAATGCAATATCAATTAAAATTCCAACAACTTACTCTGTAGAAATAGAAAAACCAATAAACAAATTTATTTGGAAGGGCAAGGTGCCTCGAATAGCCAAAAATATCTTGAGAAAAAGGAACAAAGTGGGAGGTCTCACACTACCTGACTTCGAAGCTTATTACAAAACTACAGTGCTCAAAACAGCATGGTACTGGCATAAGGACAGAGATACCGAGCAATGGAATCAAATTGAGTGTTCAGAAATAGACTCTCGCATCTGTGGACAATTGATCTTTGATAAGGCAGTCAAGCCAAATCAACTGGGACAGAGCAGCTTCTTCAATAAATGGTGTTTGGAGAATTGGATATCCATTTGCAAAAGAATGAAAGAGGACTCCTACCTCACACCTTATACAAAAATTAACTCTAATTGGATCAAAGACCTAAACATAAGTGCTAAGACCATAAGACTCTTAGAAGAAAACATAGGGCACTATCTTAAAGATCTTGTGATAGGAGGTGGTTTTCTAGACCTTATACCCAAAGCACGAGGAACCAAAGAACAAATAGACAAATGGGATCACCTCAAACACAAACACTTTTGTACATCAAAGGACTTTGTTAGAAAAGTAAAAAGGCAGCCTACACAATGAGAGACAATATTTGGAAGCCACGTGTCAGATAAGGGTTTAATATCCCGAATATATAAAGCAATCCTACAACTCAACAACAGAAAGACAAACAACCCAATTTAAAAATGGGCAAAAGACATGGACAGAAACTTTTCCACATAGAAAATACAAATGGCTCAAAAACATATGAAAAAATACTCAACTTCACTTGCTATTAGGGAAATGCAAATCAAAACCACAATGAGATATCCATTTCACACCTACCAGAATAGCCATTATCCAAAAGAACAGAAAATTACAAGTGCTGGAGAGGATGTGGAGAAAGAGGCACATTTATTCATTGCTGGTGGGAATGTAGAATGGTGCAACCACTCTGGAAGACAGTGTGGAGGTTCCTCAGGAAGCTAAGTATAGATGTGCCATAAGACCCAGCTATTCCATTGCTAGGTATATACTCAAAGGAACTGAAAGCTAAGACACAAACGAACATTTGTAAACCGATGTTTATTGCAGCATTATTCATGATTGCCAAGAGACGGAAGCAGCCCAAATGTCCATCAACAGACGAGTGGATAAACAAGCTGTGGTATATATACATGATGGAATATTATGCAGCTTAAGACAGAACAAAGACATGGAACATACAATAACATGGATGAACCTTGAGGACATTATGTTGAGTGAAGTTAGGCAGAAACAAAAGGACAAATACTATATGGTCTCACTAATATGAAATAACACTAATGAGCAAACTTGGAGAGTTAAAAGCTGACAACACAGGCTACCAGGAGATAGAAAGAGGGTAGAGATCGGGCATTTGATGCTGAAGGACTACAGAATGTTCAGCAGGATCGATTGTATACATCCAGAAATAGATAGCATAATACTGTGTGATGGTAGCACAATATTGTAAGTACATGGAACAAAGATGTCTGTGAGTAAAGCTGAAAGAGGTGGGATAGGGGAATGTATGACACCAGAGGTAAAGGTAGATGATGAAGACTGGGACTGTATAACGTGGCAAAAACTGGAGTGGCCAATGATTGTTGCTAAATGTATAAATATAAAAATGTTCTCACATGTGGGAGAACAAATGAATGTCAACCATCCAGAGTGTTGAAAAAGGGATGGTATTTCGGAAAAAACATAATCAAACTGGAGTCTATGGTCAACAGTAACGCTGTAGTATATGCTTCCATTAAATATAACAAAGGCAATATACCAAAGTTAAATGTGTATGAGAGGGGGATATAAAGGAGGGGTATGGGATTCTTGGTAGTGGTGTTGTTTTCTGCCCTTACTATTATATTGTACTGTATGACATTTTCATTTTTATTTTTATTATCTTTTTTATTATTCACAAAAAAAATTTTCATAATAATTAACATGTTCAAGTGCTGACTGTGGTGACAAATGTACAACTATGATGATGCCGTGAACAACTGATTGTACACTGTGGATTGTTGTATGTTATGTGAATATATTTCTATAAGATTGTAGGAAAAAATATAAATAGAAGTAAAAGTGCTGGAGAAAACTTGGAGAGAGGGATGTACCTATTTACTGTTGATGAGGAGGCAGAATGGTGTAGCCTTTTCTGGAGGTCATTGTGGTGGCTCCACAAGAAGCTAAGTATGTGGGGCCATAAGCTCCTACAACCTCATTATGAGGTATGTATTTGGAAGATCTGAGAGCAGAGACATGAATGGACATTTGCACATTGGTGTTTATGGAGGTAGTATTCATGATTTGCAATGGATAAAGGTGGACTAAGGGTACATAGACTGCGGAACAGAATGGTGAGCTGTGGTGTATGCATACAATGGAATAGTGAACAACTACGAGAAGGAGTGAAGCTGTGAGACGCAATGAGGTGAATGGATCCTGTAGACAGCATGTTGAGTGAAGTACACCAGAAACAAAGGCAAACACTATAATGACCCACCAATATGGACTAACTACAATGTGTAAACTCAGAATTGAATCTTAGAACACACCATAATAGGGAAAAGATTATTGTAATGGTCCCCAGATTGTAAACTCTTACAGCAGTCAAATCTATTCCTGAATTGTAATGGCTATCTCCAAACTCTGAGATGTTGATCCCTTAGTGTATAACCTGATTGGTCTCTGGAACATTGGGTGTCTGTGTTACACCTGAAACTCAGAGCTAGAGCTTGGCAGATATGAATATCAGTATTAACACATACAGCAACTGTTTAAAAAAAAAAAAAAAAGCTGAAATAGAGCCCAGACTTCAATTAGAGATATCAATAAAGCAGATATGTTTAAGACTAGAGCAAACTGCCCAAAGGGTAAAGGCTGAAACTGACTGTGTGTTAAAACTTCAACTTCCATGTGAGACCAAGGGAAGAAAAGTTTATTTGGTGTAGGATCTATATTTTCTTAACAATATGACTTCTACAGTCAGTTTGTTGAAACACTACAATTACATGGAACTTTGAATAGGAAGTGAGCTATGGTAGGTCTGTATAGATTAGAATGAAATAGCAACACATCCTAAAGTAATTTGGGTGGAGAATAAAAATACATATTCGGGGCCCCCCTGAAGAGCTGGGGGAGGATGCAGAGGTGTTGGACTTCCTCACCTGGATTGTTGCTGATGTTCTCACAAACATTGGGGACTGACGCCTTGATGTGCTGAGCCCTCTGTCTTGGGGCTGGCCCTTATGAAATTGTTGCTGCAAGGAGAGGCTAAACCTGCTTATAATTGTGCCTAAGAGTCTCCCCCTGAGTGCCTCCTTGTTGCTCAGATATGGCCCCCTCTCTCTCTCTAACTAAGCCACCTTGGCGGATGATCTCGCTGCCCTCCCCCCTACGTGGGACCTGACTCCCAGCCATGTAAATCCCCTTGGCAATACAGGATATGACTCCCAGGGATGAATCTGGACCTGGCATCATGGGATTGAGAACATCTTGACCAAAAGTGGGATGCGAAATGAAACAAAATAGAGCTTCAGTGGCTGAGAGATTTCAAATGGAGTCAAGAGGTCACTCTGGTGGACATTCTTATACACTATATCGATAACACTTTTTAGGTTTTAGTGTATTGGAATAGCTAGAAGTAAATACCTGAAACCACCAAACTCCAATCCAGTAGCCTTGACTTTTGAAGATGGTTGTATAATAATGTAGCTTACAAGGGGTGACAGTGTGATTGTGAAAATCTTGTGGATCACACTCCCTTTATCCAATGTATGGATGGATGAGTAGAAAAATGGGGACAAAACCTAAATGAAAAATCGGGTGGGATGGGGGGGTGATTTGGGTGTTCTTTTTTTTATTTTTATTTTTTATTCTGATTCTGATTCTTTCTGGTATAAGGAAAATGTTCAAAAATAGATTGGGGTGATGAATGCACAACTATAAATTATAAGTTTATTCCCAGTGGAAATATATTTCAAAAATGAAGGCAAAGAAAAGACTTTTCCAGACAAACGAAAGCTGAAAGCATTCATTACCTACAGTCATGCATTATAAGAAACATTGAAGGAAGTCTTTCATGCACCAAGTAAATAGAAAAAAAAATATGGAAATACATAAAGGATTAAAGAGATCTGGAACATAAAGGATTAAAGAGTGCTGCAAACGGCAACCATATAGATAATTTTCTTATTACTTAAATCTCTTCAAAATATAATTGACTGTTTAATGGAATATAATAACAACATAGTATACAGTTTATAACATAAGTACAAGTAAAATGTATGAAAATAACAGCACAAAGCCTGAGGGGGAGAAATGGAAGTCTACTGTTGTAAGGTTCTTATACTATATGTGAAGTGATATCGTATCACTTGAATGTAGACTATGATAAGTTGAAGATGTATACTAGAAACCCCAAATCCACCACTAAAATAATACAAAAAGTTATGGCTAATAAGTTATCAAAGGAGGTAAATGGAATAATAAAAAAATACTGAATCCAAAAAAGAGTGTAAAGAGAAAAAGGAGAACAGAGAACAGATAGTATAAATATAAAACAAATAGAAAGATGTTAGTTTTGAATTCAAACATATCAATAATAGTATATAATGTAGATGAGCTAGATATCCTAATTAAAATTCAGTGATTGTCAGATTGGAAAAAAGCAAGACCAACTTTATATATGACTTCACAAAACCTACTTTAAACACAAAGATACAAAGAGTTAAAAGTAAAAGAACTGATAAGATATATAATACCAACAATGATTAAAAGAAAACTAGAGTGGCTATATTAATGTCAGTAAAAGATTTCAGAGCAAAGACTATTACCATTAATAAAGAGAGTCATTTAATAATGATAAAGGGGTCAATTCATCAAGAGGAATTAGCAATCCCAAATGTTTATGCACCTAATAACAGAACTTCTAAATACATGAAGCAAAAAACTGCTAGAATTATGAAGAGAAATAGACAAATCCACAATTATAGTAACAGATTTCAATACCCCTCTCTTAATAAATGATAGCATATGTACACAGAAAATCAGTAAGGATATTGTGATAGTTTGGATATTTGATATATGTAACTCAGAAAGGATCATGTTCTTTTATTCCATTCCTGTGGGTGCAGAACTATTGTAGGTGGGGCCTCTGATTAGATTATTTCAATTGAGATGTGACCAACCTTATTCAAGGTAGGTCTTAATCCTCTCACTGGAATCCTTTATAAGAGGATAAAGGACACACAGATGCTAAGAGGTGAAATTCAAAGAAGCACATAGAAAAAGACACAGAAGCTGAAGAAGGAAGCCACAGACATAGGAGCCAGAAGTTGAAAGCAATGAAACCCAGGAGCGAAGGACCAGCAGACGTTGCCTTGTGCCTTCCCATGTGACAGAGGTGTCCCGGATGTCGGCAGCCTGCCTTCAGAGTCCAGGTATCATCTTGTCGATGCCTTGAACTGGACATTTTCATGGCCTAAAGACTGTAAGTTGTAAGTTAATAAATCTCTATTGTAAAAGCCAATCCATTTCTGGCATATTGCATTTTGGCAAAGTTAGCAAACAAAAAGAGCTATACATGACTTGAACAACATCAATCAACTAGACTTTACTGACATTAAAGAACACTCCACCCAACAACAGCAGAATGCCCATTTTTTTCAAGTGCACATAGAACATTTACCATAATAGAACATATTCTAGGCTGTAAAATAAGCCTCAAAAAATTTAAAATGATTCAAGTCAAATAAGTATGGTTTTTTATCACAATGGAATTAAATTAGAAATCAAAACCAGAAAGATACATGAATCTTTTCCCCAAATTTTGAAGCTAAATAACTCATCAGTGAAAGAAGAAATCAACAGAAAAAATTGGAAAGTATTCTGAACTGAATGAAAATGAAAACATAACATATCAAAGTTTGATGCAGCTAAAGCAGTACTTAAAAGAAAATTTATAATCTATACTGAAAAGGAAAAGGGCCTCAAATCAATGACCTCTACTTCCACCTTAAGGAAGAAGAATAAAAGAGACCTAAAGTAAGCAGAAGAAAGGATACCAAAGTCATTCAAAAACATTACAAGAAAAGAAAACTGCAGACCAATATCCCTCATGAACAAAGATGCAAACAATATTATCCAAAAATGGGTAATTTATTGTGACCAAATGGGATTTGTCTCAGAATGCAAGGTTGGTGTAACATTTGACAACCAGTGTGATTCACCATATTAATAAAGACAAACTAAATAATCATCTCCACAGAGAGAGGACAAGCATTTGACAAAATTCAACATCCATTCCTGATGAAAACAAACTAGCAATACAAGCGAACTTACTCAACTTGATGAAGAACATCCACAAAGCACCACAAAGCACCTACAGCTAATATAATAGTCAATCATGAAATACTAAATACTTTCCTCCCCTCAGACTTGGAGCAAGGCAAGGATATCTGCTCTCAACACTTCTATGCAACATACAGACAACTGATTTTGACAAAGTACAAAGGTAATTCAGCAGAAAAACAATAGTCTGGTAAATAAATGATACTGGAACCATTGATTATATATATAAAATGAATTTTGTTCCATACTTTGCAATATATACAAAAATTAACTTAAAATTGATCATAGACCTAAGTATAAAATCTAAAACTATAAAACTTCTAGAAGAAATCATAGGAGAAAAATCTTGTAACTCTGTGTCAGGAAAAAAATTCTTGGTTACAATACTAAAAGCATAATCTATAAAAGAAAAAATTGATCACTACCATTACACCCTAACTCTGAGATGTTTTCATTCAATGAAGGGACTGGCTAGGCAGAGAAAGTAATCTAGAAGAGATGTTTAAAGAAAGGAGTGATGTGGAAATGACTTCCAGTGTAACAGATTTGGCCAACCATGTTTTGAATGATGAGATGAAAGAAACATGGGAGAGAAGGGGGATGAGGCAGCTTAGAAATAGTTTTATATAAGCTTTCAGCAAGGGTACTGGGGACCCGTTGATTTTTAATAAGCTATCTTCATCCATGACAAAACATCACCAAGTCTTTATTGAACACTAAATATGAATCATGAAACTGTCTTAATGCTTTCCCTGTATCATATCATTTAATCCTTACAATAACTCTGTGAGGTAGACATTTCAACCCCCATTTTATAGCTGTGGAAAGGAAATTTCAGATAGGAAAGAGATTCGCCCAAGTAGGAACTAAGAGGGACTAACTCAAAAGCCCCCTCTTCTAGGGCAGGACAGCGTCCATACTATATTGATAATCAATGATCTATAAAATGATTTTTTAAAAGATTAAAAAAAATCCCCTCTTATAAAAACACACAGTAATGAATAGATGCTCTTGAAATATTATTAGATACTCCTACCAAACTATGGAAACTAGTTTTCTCAGCTTGCAAAATGCATTTTTAGGAGCCAGAAATTAAAGAGTCTTCGATTCCATTTAAATTTAAATAAACAACTAAATCTTGTAGCAATATCATCCATGTGGCTTGGTCTTAGAACATGAAAACTATAAGAATAAATAATGAGGTACAAGTTATTTTTATAAGTATAAATCATTCACAGTCGTCGTCGTTTGTAAATGGTCCACTCCACCTCTCTAAAAATCCTGAGCCAAAAGCTTTATGCTACCAGAGACTAAATTCCTTCCTTAGTAGGCCAAGGATCAAAATATATTGTGTTTTTATTCAGATAGCCTGGGAGTATTGAATTTGTCCTTTCCTTATCATTAACATTCATCTCTATGGATCATCCACTTCTCTTTGATGTTGGGTAACAGGAATTTGAGAGCATCCAGTATTTAAATCAATTAAAATCAGGATCTAGACGAACCAAGTTAACTGTGGGAGTTAACAATAATAGCTCTTTGATCTCAATAAAGTTCAGTTCAATTGTTTATTTGAAAAATGACCAGCATCAACACTAACTTTCCAGGGTGCATAATGTGTTTTCCCACATTGCTAATACTATGTTTCGCTTTCCAAAGACAAGAAATGAAGTGAAAACAACAAGCACTTACAGGCAAAAGCAGAAGAAAAGCTTCATTGTATTGACTGAAATTTCAAATCAGCTTTGCAAAGAGCTTCCTAAACCTTCTATTTGATTTAGCACAATTTGCACATAGTAGGTGTCCAACAGATTTTGTTGACTTATGTGGCCATGGCTTTTGTGCTTTCACTGAAAAATATAAGAATTCCCTCAGGGAGGGATTGATGTTGCCAGTGATCACTGATAAAAGCCAGAAAGGAGTTCATGAAGTTTTATTTGATCTAATTTTGAATTGGTCAGCTCTAAAAGTGAAAACAAAGTGAAAATCACTCATATCCCAACCAACATCTAATCACTATTAATTTTTAGCATATTTTTCTAATTTTTTTCTATTTAGATATATAATTTTAAAAATTGTACAAGCTATATGTGAACACAATTTTCTTTTAAAGAAATAACTAGATACTTTCTAATAAAGCTGTGGACTTTTGACTTCCATCCTTAACTTGGACTCTTCCCATGCTCACACTTGATTTGTTTTGCTCCCTCCCTTTAATGCTGATTTTTTTTCCTTCTGCTTCCCTTCCTTCCTTCCTTCCTTCTTTCCTTCCTTCCTTCCTTTTTTCTTCTGTTGCTAACATTCTTTCAAGACCCTTCATCACACGGTGTTGCAACGTAATACAGCCACTGCAGTTTTATAATAAAGTAAGGACCTCCTGTGAATCAAGATTCACATCTTGCTATGAATGGGGAAATCTTAACATGTGTCTTTATGGACAATTGGAAGAAAATTCCCCTTGGCTTGGAGCATCACAGATTTATGAGTTATCATATCCAATTTCCCTTTTAATAACATTTTGCCCCTCACTGCTGCTTTGGAAGAGTTCTAAGAGTGCATGTTGCAATTATCAAAATAGAAACACGGCATATACTCATGCTCAAGAAACCAGGATGGCATGGAAAAAAATCAAAAGGAGGTTTTATTCCTTTTGATTTTGTTGACCAAAAACAAATTAGGTTTCCTACACTGGATCTGTGATTTTGATGGCTCCAAATCAGTGGTCCATTTCCTATTTTAAACATCTTTGGTGTTGCTAGGGTGCTTTATTATGAGTCAAAATGAAAGAATATATGCAAATATATCTTCTGAAATAAAATCATCTATACAAATGTGCCTGGTTATTACTATTAATACATGTCTCAAGTCTTTCCTCTTCAAGATCAGAATATTTTCTTTCTTCTCAATTCTACTATACTTTTAAGAACTTTTAAAAGAAAATGTCTTCAAGGGCAAGAGGAATGGTAGCTACCAAGGCTAAAAATCATGCTATGAGTTGTTTTCTGAAATAAATAACAATGAGAACATCTTCAAAGAGCCACCATTACTGATACGGCCATTCTCATTCAACATTGACTGGCAAATACAAATAGCTTATTTTTGACTTTTATTAAAGTAATTATGCAACCTACATTTTAAAGACTTCTAGCAACCTATGTGGAGGGATAGAATGAGATCTGATGAGGTTAGTATTAGGAATGTGAATTAGAATATTAGCATCTTACTTGCCCCTATCCCTGAGGTCAAGGCAAGGAAGAGTCCCAGGCAATAAACAGTCCCTGACAAGAAACAAGTATCAGATAAATGGTTATGGAATAAATATATTTTTGTGCAAAGTAATGTTAATATAATATAGGTCCAGAAGTTTATTTATTAGTAAGTGAGAGTTTTAGTACTTGATCATTTCAAAATATTACAAACTGCATCTCCTACATGTCCCAGCCCAATGCCTGGCACATAATAAGTATTTGTGAGTATATCTGAATTAAATTAATAGTAGGCATATCAGGGCTACTACAACTTCATTGCCATTCCCAATTAATTTTTTAACTCATTTCTATTTTTGCGTCTATGATTGATGAACAGTGTAAAGACACCCGGGACTGAGAAATAAACTCCAGAGAAACTGTTGGTACTTGAATTAGTTAGGGTTCTCCAGGGAAACAGAATCAATGAGAGATATCTATGAATATAAGATTTATAAAAGTGTCTCACGCAATTGTGGGTATGTATGAGTCCAAATTCCTCAGGGCAGGCAGCAAACTGGCAACTCCAATGAAGATATTCATTGAACTCCTCAGGAAACGAACTGGCAACTTCGACAAACTCCTCAGGAAACCAACTGGCAACTTTGCTTAACTCTTCAGGAAATGCTTTGCTGGTCAGCCAAAGAAGTGAAGGTCCTCTATCTGTCTCGCTTAAAAGTCTTCAACCGATTGATTGAATTAAATCCAGCCAACTGCATTCTCTCATTGTAGAAGACACGCCCTTCACTGACGTCATCAGTAACAACTGCAGCCAACTGACTGATGATTTAATAAACCAGCCACAAACGTCCTCGCAGCAACAGTTAGGCCAGTGCTTGCTTGACCAGACAGCTGGGTACTATCACCTGGCCAAGTTGACACATGAACCTAACCATCACATTACTTATAGGCAGATTTCAGGAATTCCATTTGCCTTCTGGTTGTCATGTATTTGAAAAGAAAATCTAACTCAGTGTGTAGAAAGAATTTCAGGCAGGAGTTTTCTAAAGTTTAAACTCATCTGTAAAACAGAAACTGTTTGTGTCGAGACCATTTATATTACCTAAAATATTTTTCAGATGGAACAATAACCACATGGAAAGAGGCCTGGAGAAATACAGCCTAGTCTTGATGAAGAGTTGATGTAGAGTTGATCTCATTTGCATTACTGCTTGAAGAAGGAAACAAAAGTTGAACATCAGAGTAATGGTTTTAAAAAGTACCATAGTGACAAGTACCACTTCATATGAAAATTATTACATGGAGGTGAGTGTATGGTGAGCATATGAGTATATGTACCTACCCACATCACTCCAGGTGATTATTTATCATATATACCTGTTCATATTCCTGATATAATTAGCTCTTTGGTTATCCATCTCAAGGTGGACATACCAAACAAGAATATGGTTCAGAAGATGGGCGTAACGGAACTTCAGAAGCATGTCAACTCAAATTAATGATCTTGGGATATGTAGGTACTTTGAAAATATTAAGCCAATGCACATTTTATCTCTCTGTACATAAAATTCATTGTAGCTCTTCTGACATTGAGGATAATTCATGAGACTTTTTGTCCCAGGGAAGGAGGGGAAGGTAGGGCCCAGAACAGATAGATTACAGTTCAACTTTAATTCACAATGTTGATTATTCTGAGTTCATAGGATAACAATAGTCTTAAAATCCAGATGTTCTTGAGAGTCAAAATTATTTTTTTTAATTCCTCCTTAAATATCTTTATGTATCTCCTTTAATAAATATTCCCATTATATATCAGCCCTGGTCTACTCAGAAAACAGAGTTTTAGTATAGCCATCAAATGGAAAAGGAGGAGGATATGAGGAAGGGAAGTTCCCACTCAAGAGGAAAGAAAGGGTCTCTTCACTGAGATGAGAAAGGAAGGGCAGGGGAAATAGAGATGTGAAGGAGCTAAGACGAGGGTGAGAATGCTGACTGGGTCTCTGACAATCCTAGGCATCAGCCAAAAGGGAGAGGGTGAGCCAAAAGAAACTCAGGTGGAATCTCAGATAAATGAGGAAGAATCTGAGAACATTCGAACTGGCTTTCCTCTTTGCTATGGACACACAGATGGCACAAGTGCAATAGAACCACAAAGGCAGTAGGAGATTTCTAGACACATTTCCTAGTCTCCCTCTTCTCCATGTGAAGTGTGAGGCTCCAGCAGTTTTTCCAAGTGCTGAGATGAGTACACAAAAGATGACTGAAGGGGCAGATGGCTTGCTTGGCAGGGTGAACCACCACAATAGGGTGGTTCTGGGGCTCTAGCATGCAGCGTCCACACTTGGGATTGCATTGTAGACTCGGAAAGACATCACCAAGTCTACAGAACTAAAAAGAGCCAAGTTGGTCCTAATCAACTTGGGAAGATGGCTGAGTTCCCAAGGAATCAATCATGGCAGCTTGTCCAGGAAGAAAGAAAGAACCACAACTTAAATCACCCATGTGGGATTCAGTTGCCAACACCAGCACCAGGTGGCACCATTTCCTTATCACCCGGCATCAGTGCAATGGAAACCTGCAAAGACCAAGGATACCCGGTGCAGACTTCTGGCTCTTCCGGGCCCTATGGCCCCTCTCCCACACATAGAACCTCTAGTTCAGGGACTCCAAGAGAAGAAAAGTCGTCCTGATTGAGACTTTAACCTTCAATTGACCTTGAATTAAACCAGCAGATTCAGATACTTTCAACTTGGCAGGTTTACATTAGGTGGAATGCTCCAGTGCAAGATGAGTTCAGTAACAGAGAATAAAGGAAGTTATAATTTTTTGCACATCAGAAACTTAAGGCAACCTGATTGCCCTACTTTTAAAGGTCAGCTCTCTCCCTTGCTCTGAGAAATCTTCCAGACATTGTCATTGCCAAGGCAATTCGTGTTTTGTCTACCAGATTCTCCCTTAGTCTTTCTGAAGATATTACAACCTAATCAGCTTTAGGTTTTCCACCCTGTTGCTTTAATCTTTAGGGCTGACATCTTGCTAACCCAACCAACCTGATCAAACCTGAGCCCCACTTCAACTGGCACTTCAAGTTCAACCCCTGGGAAGGTCTATTCTCCAATATCTACCATTCACTGAGTCCGTATCTAATTAGATAATCTAATGTTCCAAAACTATGCCCTATACATCCATATTGTAAGTTCTTAATAACAGTCTGTGCATGTGAATGTGTGTTCCTGTGTTTTTACACATACATAAAATATATTTTTTGTAGGCGGACACACACACACAGGGCATTAAAAGTGAGCCTTTTCAAAGTATATTTAGACAGTTACCAATAGACATTACATCTAAACCCAGTTCTTTTAAAGGCCCAACAGTAAGCTGGTTTTCTTACATTTATTATTGATATGTGGGTTGTGCTTGTACTTACTCAAAAATGTAAAACATTACTGTTTTTCTGCTGCAATCATTGCCTGAACAGATACCAATAATAAGTTTGTAAGTACTTAGTAACACAACTTTCTTTTGTTGTGTTTCTATAGAGAAAAATCAATCATATTGACTGTTCCAGTTTCCTAATGCTGCCTTTATGCAAAATAATACCAGAAATGGATTGGCTTTCATAAAGCAGATTTATTAAGTTACAAATTTAGAGTTCTGAGACCATAAAAGTGTCCCAAATAAGCCATCAACAAGAGGATACCTTCACTAAAGAATGGCTAATGGTGTCTGGAACACTTCTGTCAGCTGAGAAGGCATGTGGCTGGTGTCTGCTGTTCCTTTGCTCCCAGGTTTCATTTCAAAATGGTTTTCTCCAAAATGTCTCTGGGTCTGTCTTAGCTTCTTTAGCTCCTGTGCATCTAAGTGCCGGAGTCCTCTCTTAGCTTCTCTGAAGCAAACACTAGGCTAGCATCTCCAAACCCCTCCAAACATCTCCAAGTATCAGCATCAGTGTCAGCTCTTAGCTTCTCTCTAAAATGTCCCTCTCAGCTGCTCTGAGCACCTTCTGTTTGTGGACTCCAGTAATTAAATCAGGACCCACCCTGAATGGGTGGGGTCCATATCTCCATGGAAATAATTTAATCAAACATTCATCCCACAGTTGATTGAGTCACTCAATTGAAACACTCAATTAAAAGATTCCAACCTAATCAACACTAATACGTCTGCCCCCACAAGATTGCATTAAAGAATATGGCTTTTGGGGAACATAAGATATCCAAACTGGCACATTGACTTACCCTTCCTGTTTGGCATCCTCACCTTCTACTGTGCCCAGTGTGCTGAGTTCCCCTCTGGTTCACTTTCTCCATTAGCATAAACCTCCATCTTCTCTTGTGGGGGAGGGGAGGTTACTAGGCTGCTCAGGGTGGGGGGCAGTGGGGAGGTGGAGATACAGATACCTGGCTATTTCTCATGAAAAGTTTTAGCCAAGCCTCCCAACTACCCCCAACTTTCTAAACATGCCTGATAGTTCTGAGATTTTTATGGGGCTCTACAAGCATAGAAGGGAGACCCTCCCCAGAACTTCTTGGTATAGATATACAAGGCAGCTGGCTTCTGTACAGTAGCTGTCTGCTGTTGCTGAAGGATCCCAGATGGTGCTCTTTGCGGTGGATGCTTGAGAGAAGGATGAGCAGTCTCTTGAGTTCTACCCCAACTCCTGCTTCAATGAATTTTGATGGGTGCAACTTCTCTCCCTTCACTGATCCTTTCTCTCAGAGTGTCTTTCCCACTCCCTGCAGTTATAGGGAATCCTTCCTTACGGGGTGTGTTGAGGGGAGGCAGTGCAGCAATCAAGTTTTTTCTTTGCCCTCAATCACTCAGAATCAGTTTTCTTTTTAAAATTCATTTCCCTGTAACAATCCTTACCTGGGACAGCCACTGCTGGACAGTATAGCTGATATTCTGCTATGAGAACAAGCAGAAAATCCAGCGGGTGGCAGCACGAATGAAAAATTACCTTGCATCATGCCATGCTATCTTCCCTTTTCCCTCTGCTTTTTCTTCCCAGCTGGGTGTGCAGCCTAATCATTATTTCTCTTCATTGCTTCTCATTTTCCACAAGTTCGGGTTTAAAGGTGGATTTTGGATTCCTCGTTATTTTATATGCATAAGTAAACAGAACTCCAGTGCATCCTTCCCAATGTCATCATGGGTCTGTAATTGGCATCTCGCCAATCTGTGAAGGGTCCCGTATCAGGGAATTCAGCACTGAGCCTGGGTAAGAAGTGTCACTACCACCCTCTTCCCCTCTATTTGGCATTGCTGCCTGATTGTGTATTTCTCTCCCCCAATCCCTTTTAATTTCCCAGTAGGCACAAACATACATAAAAGCCCGTTGTTCTTTGCTCAATTTTTCATTCTGTAACCTCCAGATGTTTGCTTATTATCAGGCAGTACTTTCAGCATGAGGCAAATTGCCTTAAATTTTTGAAACTCTAGTTCTTATTTTAATCAATTTTATGGCAGAAAAACAAACAGACCTATCAGATGTGACTCTTATCTATTCCAAATCAAAACTCTCTCTCTCCCTCTCTCTCTCTCTCTCTCTCTCTCTCTCTCTCTCTCTCTCTCTCTCTCTCCCTCCCTCCCTCTCCCTCAGTCTCCCTCCCCTCTTCCCACTCCACCAACATTGGCCTGACAATACTTTATCCATCACAAAGGGTCAGGAGTCAGAAGTTGGGAAATGCTGACACTTTCATAATTAAAATCTTTCCCAGATACACACTTTCACAAAATATGATTGTGTGAACTTATAGTGATTTACTTTTACTCAAATTAGTGTAATGAATTTTTTTATCTCTTTTTATTAATACTTTAGATAATTTTACAAAATGTCACAGAAGTAGAGATCAATCATATAATAAACCCCATATGCTCACTCCACAACTTCAACAATGAACTCATCATCAATCTTACATCATCTATTCCCTTGCTCACTTCCTCGGCCCCCAGGTCTATTTTGAAGCAAATTCCAGACATTATGTTATGGGCTCAATTATGTCCCCCCAAAAGACCTGTTCAAGTCCTAACCTGCAGTCCTGTGGATGTGAACTCATTTGTAAATAGGATCTTTGAAGATGTTATTAATTAAGATGAGGCTGAAAAGCCTCATCGAATATGAGTAGAGTCCCTACAAGGAAAGGAAATTTAGACAGACACACAGAAAACTTATACAGAGACAGGAAAGAGACAGTCACATGACAGGCAAAGACTGAGTTACATCATGGATTTCCAGCAAGGCACCGCCCACCACCTTCAGAGGAAGCATGGCCTGCCAACACCTTGATTTTGGACTTCAAGCCCCCAGAAAGCTGAGACAATAAATTCCTGTGGTTTAAGTCACTGGTACTTTGCTATAGCAGCCCTGGCAAACTAAGACACATGATATAATTTTAACCAGAATATCAGTAAATTGCTCTAACAAAAATAAAAAGATGCAACTCTTTATTTAAACTTTTTTAATCCCATTATCACATCTTTGAAAGTAATAATTTCTTACTATCATTAAATATAATTTCAATGTTCAAATTTCCCTAATTGTCTCATAAATTTTTTTTTCAGTTTGTTGTTTGAATCAGGATTGAAATAAGGACAATACATAGCAATTGAGTCTCAAAGTCTCTTTTAATCAATAAACTGTCCCTCCACCTCCATCTTAGTTTGCTGTAACAAAGTGCCACCAACTGGTTGGCTTAAACAACAGGAATTTATTTTCTCACAGTTTTGGAGGCTTAGAAAGCATCAGCAGGATCGTGCTTTCTCCGGAGTCCGGATCGTTCTGGTGGTGGTTCATTGGCATAACTCAACCTCTGCTTCTGTCACAGGGCCAGCTGTCTCCTCTGTCTCCCACCCCTCCTACTCTCTCTCCTAGTTTCCTCTGCGTATAAGGACTCCAGGTATATTGGATTACATCCCACCTAGATTCAGTTTGGCCTCATCTTACTAGGATCTTTGAAGATCCTATTTACAAATGAGGTCACATCACAGCCACAGAACCAAGGGTTAGGACTTGAATATGTCTCCGTGGGGATTATGGCTCAATCCATCCCAACCCCTCCTTGCAATTTATCTGCGAACCCACCAGATCATTTCTCCTGTAGAGTTTTTCACCTTCTGGATTTTGCTGATGATACACCTGTTTTGTTCTTTAACACATATATCTGTCCCTGTGCTCCCTGTACATTGGTAGTTAGATCCAGAGGCTTGAAGTGATTCAGGTTTGCATCCTGTGACAATACCTCAAGGCAATGTTTTGTTAGCACTGTCATTCCCATGAATCAGAGTGCAAAACGTATATACATATATATATATATATATATATATATATATATATATAGAGAGAGAGAGAGAGAGAGAGAGAGAGAGAGAGAGAGAGAGAGAGGGCGCTCCTTTTCCACATAGATGACATTCATAAACTCTTTGAGACTTGTTTTGAGCTTAACATTTTGGATATTTTTTTCCTTTCAAAGGATATTAGGGAAATTAAATTATGAGCTAATTTCAGTGAAATCAGAATTCCTAACCCCCAGGCATATCCGTTCAAGTAGATGCTGTCCCAGCCACAGGTACTTACAGTGTCTGACTTACATAATAAGTACATGAAGATTGTGGCTCTTCAGAATACATGTTTAAGAAAGATGGATTTAGTTATGCTTTTTCTGAAAGTGAATATGATCCATTTATCCTCCCGTTTCCCACAAACATTTATGTAATTTAGCCCATGTGGATGCATTTTGGCTAAAATATTCATGAAGGTTCAGCGCAATTCAGCTCACCACTATTTGCATACAGAACCCTATCTATCCCCCATGACACCTGGCAAAGAGGAGAACACCCCAGCGCCTGCCCTCAAGTAGCTTAGTCTAGTATAGAAGCAAAACACCCAACTAACAGCAAGGCAAAATGTCACAAAATAAAGAGCACATGAGAAGCATGAATAAAGCACAATGAGGATTCTTAGGAAGGAAAGAGTACATCTAGTGTCTTGCTTTGATGGGTTGCTATGACAAATACCACACAATGGATTGGTTTAACAACAGGAATTTATGGTCTCATGAGTTCAGAGGCTAGAAATCCAAAATCCAGGCATCAGTAGGTCCATGCTCTCTCCCAGGAGCCTGTGGCACTCTGATGCTGGCTTGCTGCAATCCTTGGGGTTCCTTGGCTTATGTCGCTGCCTCCCCCAACACACAGCAATCTCTGTCTCTCCTTGTGCCTGTTCTTCTGGTTTCTGCTGACTTCTGGCTTCTGGATCCTCTTGTGTTTCTCTGACTTTGTCCAAATTTCTTTGGCTTAAAAAGGCCTCCAGGAATATGGATTAAGGCCTACACTGATTCATTTGAGCTACACCTTAATTAAAAAGAACATCTTCACAATGTGATTGGGAAAGCCATATGGACCACACTCCCGTTTGTCCAGCATATGGCTGGATGAGTAGAAGGATGGAGGGGGGGCAGGTAGGCACCCAGTGTTCTTTTTTACTTTAATTGTTCTTTTTCACTTTAATTTTTATTCTTATGATTTTTGTGTCCATGGTAATGAAAAAGTTCAAAAGTTGATTTTGGGGATGGATGCACAACTATATGATGGTACTGTGAACGGTTGAATGTATGCTTTGTATGACTGCATGGCATGTGAATATATCTCAATAAAAATGAATGTAAAAAAATAAAAGTAATGTATGTTTATGGTAGAAATTTTGGGAAAAAAACAAAACATCTTCAAAAGGGCCTATTTATAAATGGGTTTACACCCACAAGAATGTGGAGTAAGATTAAGAACTTGTCTTTTGTTGGGGCATATAATTTGATCTACTACATCCAGGTAGACAAAGTCTTCATGGAGAAAGTGGGATTGGATAAGAGCCTCCTGGAAAAATCAGATTCTGACAGATGGAGATAGCAGACAGGGGATCTGGAATGAACAAATCAGAGGCGGGCAACACTTGCTGGGTTCAGGCTGAACCCCAGGGAGTGTCTGGCAGTGGTTCCCAGCTGCCGTTAGAATCACCTAGGAGCTTTGAAAACTAGAGATGCCTGGGTCCCCACCCCAGACCAAACAACTCAGGGTCCCTGAGGATGTGCTTTGGGTATCTGGTCTATTTTTAAAGACCCTCAAGGTGATTTTAACAGGCAGCCAGGGCTGAGAACCACTGGCAAACAAGGGAGCTTAGCAGGTAAAAGCTGGATAGGCAGGTGGAGGCCCTATTGTGGAGGGTGACAACTGGGGAGGTGAAAAGTTGGATGTACTTAGCTGGGCCTCTCTCCCTGTTGCCGGCCGTGAAGGAAGTTGCAGCAAAGCGTCAGAACCCAGCAGAGACTCTCGGAGATCACCTCAGTCCAGCCTTCTCCTTTGATTGTATTTGCTCATTACACAATACAAGATTGGAGTCTTGTGATAAATGATCTAAACAATAAGAATAAATACAGAATAAAAACCAGAAAGCACCCCCCACCCCCACCCCATGACCGTTCCCCAATTCCACTCCCGCCTGCAAAGTTCACCACCGAAAACCCTTTTGTTCTTTTCTCTCCTTTCCTCTCTTTATACGTTGACATCTTACGTTTGAGTAAGAATTTTAGTTCACATACTAGAGTAAGAGAAAAATCATATTTATATTCTATCCATAAACAAATATAATCTATTCCAAATCTCATCCCACTGGGCTGGTGAGAAATTCCATTCCAGTAGAAATTGGTGTTCCCTCTTATACCCTTATACCCCCAGGATTGATTTTAAAAGTCTTTGCCTTACAAAACTTTTTGGGAGGGCTTGTTATTGTCATTCCATGCTGACCTACCTGATAGGCTCATTGCCCCAGGCTGTAGCTTCCTTGACGATAAGTATTTCCCTGAAGTTTCTGGGGCAGATGTTGGCATAGGGGATTTTTATGACAGCTCTCAAAGCTACCACTCTTACGATGTATTCCCCACCAACCCCTCTTTGGGACCAATCCAGCGTAACACTCCCAATGAGTCTAGGCTTTCACAAATAAGAGCCTACAGTGTGTTTGTCTTTTGGGTTGGTGTTTTGTGCCTCCCTTGATCCCATGTAACACAGGTGCTGAGAGCCAGCAGTGTGCCATCAGGTCAACTGTGGCATGGCCAAGTGGCCCCTTAACAGAAGTTGGAAGCAGGTCAGGATGCCAGATGGAAGATGTGACAGAGACGTGGAGAGAGCCAGGGAGAGCCTAGATGGGGTACAGCTAGTCTCTGAATTCCACCTGGCTATGACCAAGCAAACAACAAGTGTCATGATCTACAGAATTCAGCATTAGGGCACCCGACAAAAAGGTGGACAGGGAGGCCAGAGGCAGAAGATATCACAAGGACATTGCATCAAGAGTTGGCCTTCCTTCCCTCTGCCTTCACATCATGAAGACCCACTATGCTTCATTATACACCCAATGCTATCTTGCAGAGAAACAGGGGAAGTAGGTACAGCTCTGAAACACAAGCATTTTTACCCAGAGCCACTGAGCAAAGCCTCAAAGGACTATTTAAATTATTACATCAGACCATATTTACCAGATTGGGATAAGTTGAAAACTGTAATTTTTTTCTTATTGTACAATGAATAAGACTTGGAAGATGACCAGATCACAATTTAGAATAAATAAACATTTCCTCTGGGCACCTGATTTATAAAATGAGTATTTTTCTGGCCCTGCTTCAACTGCCTTTTACTAAGTAATACTGAGATTGAGTGTATTTTTATATATTTTTGTAAATTTTTTATATTTCCTCTCCTACCAACTCTTTGTTCATACATTTGTCCATTTGTCAATTGGTTGTTACGTAGGTTGTGAAAAAAATTTCTAACACCAACTGCAAATACTGCAGAAACTCAATTCAATGCAACCCTGACTCTACTAACAGAGTCAGGCCAGACCCCATAGAGTAAGGGCCATCCTCTAAAAGATTGCCCTTCAGGCCCCAGTCCCAAATTCAGGGGCCCAGGCCGCCTGCACTGCTGTCCAAATGACTACAAATTCTGGGGTTCCCACCACACCCTTGGGTTCGATAATTCACTAAAATGACTCACAGAACTCACTGAAAGTACTATACTTACAATTATAGTTTTATTGTAGTCAAAGGAAACAAATAAGAAGCCAAGGAAGAGACACAGAGGACAAAGTCTGGAGGGCCTCAAAAGCGAGCTTCCATGTCCTCTGCATGTGGAATAAGAACACATCACCCTCCAGGCATAGCAATGTATCTGATCAGTCATGGAAGCTCACTGGAGCTACAAAGAGCCCAGTAAAATGGGATTTAATGATGTAGAGACAATTAATGCAACAATGCCCATGTGGTTGAACTCAATCTGCAAACCCCTTTCCCTCCCAGAGGTTGATGAGGTTGGGCTGATAGGACATGGCCCAACCCCCTAATCACATGGTTGGCCTTTCTGGCATGGCCAAACCCCTACCCTAAGCCTACAGGTGTGACTGGCCCCTCCCTGTCATCTTGTTAGCGTATTAACTATCAGGTGTGGTCTGGGTGGCCCCAGTGAATAACCGAAAGACACTCTCTGCATGGGAAATTCCTAGGATGCAGAACTTAACTCCCCTGGAAGTGGTGACAAAGACCAGTCAAGTTTTTATTATACTACAGGTGTTTATCTTTTTTCTTCTTGATTTGCAGGCCTTCTTTATATTTGTTGAATCCAGCACTTATTTTGCATATATACGAATGAGACCTAGGGGAGTTAAGTAACTTTCACTCAATTGAGAGTCATAGTTATGAAGTTGAGCCCTACTTCAGCCCCTAAATTACAACATAGGTGTGTATGTCATTAATCAACTCATCTACTGTAAGTATTAAACTAAGAAATGGAGATATACATACTTGATACCTAAATAGGGCTCTATGAGAAGCTGTGATCCTTTATTTGTAAAATACTGGATTTTTTTCAGCAAATATTTATTGAGTTCCTGATATGTTCAGGGCACCAGATTAGGGAGTAAAGATACACAGGTGAGAAAAAGAGATCTGGTCCCCATGGAACTTCTAGACTAGTAGGAGAGAAATATTATTCAAACCACTACAACAATCCCTGTCTAATCCCAAACCATAGAAGTTGTCAGAAGGAGAGACATATGGTAGTTTGAGCACATGCAGTGCCAATGCTGCCCTGGTCTGATGCCCAAGGAAACCTTCCCTGAGAAACTGGATTTTGATTTGAGGTCTGAAGAGTGAACTGGCCTTAGTTTGGTGAGGATAGAAGAAGAGCATTCCTGGAAATGGGGAATGCCTATGCAGAGGCCCTACACAGGAGGGAGAATGTCTCACTCAAGGAACAGAATAAAACTCAGCGCAGTGGAACACAGACCTGGGAGACAGGGATGCAGGAATGGAGAGTGGCCCAAGAGGATGCTAGAAAGAGGTAGTCAGGGGCTAGATCATGCAGGACATTGTACAAATAGGAAAGCACTTGCCATGACTTGTAATAACAAGCGACTGAATAAATGAGCATTCAACAGCCTCTTGAACCAGTCCTCCTGGATACAGTGTTTCCACCCAGCACCTCACCCCCAGCCTTCATGGGGCAGAAGGGTGCCAAGAGATCCTATTGTAAATGGAATCCCTCACTGCTCCTTTCTAGAACCCATAAAGCCTAGTGCATTCTGCTCATCTACCAGTCCCTTCAGCCATAAGAGCTGAAAATACATAATTTCTTTACAAGAGTTGGGTGTCTGCACCAACGGTGTTCGCCTTCAAAAAATCTGTGAAATTTCTGAGTCTACCTTGGAGAAGACCCACTCTCCCACCCCTAGCTTTTCATTTCTATCTTTTATCCCTTTGATTGCCCTTCACTATTACTCAGCATGAGTATCCTTCATTTTTCCCTTTTTAAAAATTACTTTCCAGGAAAGATCTGAAAATCTTCTTTATTAAAGACTGGATATTGATATGACATAAAACACCTAAAGAAATGTATCCCTCAAGCTTCTGCTGTCACCTGAAGTTAAAGAAATGCCCTATCTGCAGAGAAATGACTTTGTGGCTGTATTAGTTAGGGTTCTCTAGGCAAACAGAATCAACAAGAGATATCTAAATAAAAGATGTTATAAAAGTGTCTCAGGCAACTGTGGTGATGCACAAGTCCAAATTCTGTAGGGCAGGCAGCAAACTGGCAACTCCAATGAACTCCTCAGGAAACACTTCACCAGCTAGCCAAAGAAGAAGTGAAGGTCCTCTATCTGTCTCGCTTAGAAGTCTTCAACTGATTGGATTAAATTCAGCTGATTGCATTCTTTCATTGTGGAAGACATACCCTTCATTGAAGTGATCAGTCACAGCTGCAGCCAATTGACTGATTCAATAAACCAGCCTTCTGGTTTACTAACCAGCCACAAATGTCCTTGCAGTAACAGGCCAGTGCTTGCTTGACCAGACACCTGGGTACCATCACCTGGCCAAGCTGACACATGAATCTCACCATCACAGTGGCCTTTGTAATCAAGCTGGGTTAGCTTATTTTGAGGAGAGAAGGGAGGGCCTTCACTTGTGCCCCTGAAAACTGTTCCTTCTGCACTGATTTGTGTGTGTGTGTGTGTGTGACACAGAGAGAGAGAGAGCGAGCGAGAGAGAGAGCACAACTGATTTCAATATCAGTTAAATTCATTAGGTTACATTGATCATATTATAGGAATTTTTATTATTCACCAACATCACTTTCAGGCACATGGGAAGATCACATTTACCCACCCCTGATGTGTGTCTTGCTTTGGCCAATGAAATATGTATAGGAATGGTGTCAATTGCTGCAGTTGGCTCTCTAGACCACTCTTTCTCTGCTGCTCAGGCCCAGAGTCCTGTGCGGATATGGAAGGGCCATGAGAGTGAAGTAGCCCGGAATGCCTGGCCAACTCACAAAGACAGCTGTCCTGAGGATTTGCCTGTATCCATGGAGTCCTTTATATGAGGAAGAAATAAACTTACTTTGTGTTAAGCTGCTGAGATTTTGGGCTTCTCTGTTACTGCAGCATTGCCTTGCCTATCCTGACAAAACACATGTTTATTTAGTGTGCTGGTTTGTATATTTATGTCCCCCAGGAAAAGCTATATTCTTTAATGCATTCTTGTGGGGGCAGACATATTAGTGTGGATTGGGTTGGAAGCTATTGGTTCAGTGTTCATGGAGATGTGACCCACCCAACTGTGGGTGATAACTCTGATTGGATAATTTCCATGGAGGTGGGGCCCCTCCCATTCACCATGGGCCTTGTTTAATTTATTGGAGCATTATATAAGCTCACACAGACGGAGCTCATAGCTAGCTGGAGCTGAGACAGACATTTTGAAGACAGCCGTTGGAAGATGATGCAGACATTTTGGAGAACGCCATTTGAAACACAACTTGGGAGCAAGCAGACATCAGCCACATGCCTTCCCAGCAACAGAGGTTTTCCAGACACCATTGGCCATCCTCCAGTGAAGGTACCCTTTGTGGATGTGTTACCTTGGACACTCTATGGCCTTAAGACTGTAACTGGGTTACCGAATAAACCCCCTTTGATAAAAGCCAATTCATTTCTGGTATTTTGCATTCCAGCAGCATTAGCAAACTCAGAACATTTAGGAACTCAGGAACTTGAGTGTGCACACATAGATTGTGTGTGTGTGTGTGTGTGTGTGTGTCTATGATGGTGGTGGTGGTGGTATGTGTGTGTGTATGTTTGAGAGAGAGAGGGAGAATAAACTTATGGAGAGCATTTAATTTTAAAATAATGTTACCAGACCAAGGCAGTGGATTCTTTGCCCAATGTGCTCAAATGACCAATTCCTGAGACACTGCGGTTTCAGAGAGAGAAACAGTATATTGCTTGGCATGAAGCAGGAGAGTAGATGGCCTATCGGCCCCAAAATCTGTCTCCCTGAACTGCAGTAACTCTGACAGTTTTATAGTATTAAAAGATGGGCAGGTTTTAGGAGAATGAGCACAATGGCTCCAGATGATATAATTAGAGGTGATCTAATTATTGAGCATGTGCAGATTGATTACATGCTTAGTCACAGAATGTATGTAAGAAAATGGCAGGCTTAATATGATAATTATTTTTATTCACAATTTTTATTATTATAATGAGGTATGGGTGACTTATAGGTTAAAGTCAAAGCTACTACACATGTCAGGCAGACCCATTTTGGTTGCATTCTGCTTTGGTTATCAAGATAACTTTGGACTTGGGGTGGGTTGGTTCTGGGCTGACCCAAGACCCTTCATTAATAAACATTAGGGGATTTCTTTAGTGATTATAAGACTTTAAAGTAAAAAAAAAACAGATAAAATGGGTACAAGTGAAGGTTAGTCCAAGGTTTTTACAATCACAAGGGCACAAGATAAAGACTAAACAATCATTATTAGAGACCAAAGCAGCTGGACTACAGTTCAGAGATTTCAGTTATTTTCCTCTGTCTACTCTAATTTACCAGAAAGTAAAAAGGAATATCTATATAATGATTAATAATTATAATCATGCCTTAAATCCCAACTTCTTGGTTATAATAAGAGACACATTCCTTAACTGCTTCATTTACCTAGTCTGGGACTTTTAGCTAAGATCACACAAATAGATGTACAGGTCTACATAAACAGTTAAATACACGGTTTACATAAGTGTTTATTTATGCACTGTAAAAATCATATTCTCATGCTTTTGTTTGTGCTTTGCTATATGCATGTATTATAGTCATTCAGAGTTGTCTTCTACAATCCACAAATAATACCAAAGACTTGAGCTAAGCAGCCAATGAAAAGCTCAAGGCGATAGTGCATCTTTAAGATACATGCCAGACTATCTACTGAATCATGGACCACGTGCATTCATACCAACGGCATAAGCAAAGGTCAGAGCTAGCCTTAGCTTTATATTTCCTGAGTTTTCTTGATTGCAGTCTGGCCCTTCATGTTGTTCCAACATAGAGCGATTTTTAAAGGAGAACTTAATTTAATATAGGTCTGAATATCCTTTGGAATGTTAGAAACCAGCATGACTGTAACAACCCTAATGGAAAACACAAGTTCCGTGTACCAATTTGTGGTCAGGGCCAGCATTCCAACCCTGCTCTCTCGTGGCTGCTAGTACTCCATCGTGCTCCTTTTCCCAGCCCTTTGCTATTCCAGTTAAAGATGTCAGAGGTTGTGGCTCACATGGTATGCTAAACAGTCTGCTGCTTACAGCAGGCTCTTAGTGCCCAAGTCCAAAGACTTTGAACTTGTGAAACACACCACCACCACCATTAAACTGAAGCTTCAGGATTTCCCAATAATGTCCCTAGGCATTAGATAGAAATGCACTTATTTTAAAACATCCTACAGGCACACATAGATACATTCCCATATATATTTAAGACAAAGAGCACAGCACCTTCCAGAAGAAAGCGCATGCAATTGGGCTGAGGTTGCTCACTGGCATGTTTTATCACTGGTGTGAAATGCCAGTAACAAGGACAATCATTTGTTCATGAATTCACAGAAGACTGAATTTTCACACTGGAAAGGGACTTCCTAATGAATAGCAATGGCGAGACTTGCTGTGTATCAGCATATTTTATTTGCCCTTGTTTTGAAATTAAAAGAGTCACAGTTGAAAAGGGAAGGCACAGATTGCCGGTGGGCTGGCTTTGGAAAAGAGTGGCATTTGGAATGAGGTTAACTATGTAGGCAAATTTTAAAGTTATCTGTTAGGATCCTCAGTCTCGCACAAGACATTTTACCCCTCCTTGAGTGAGAACAGAATTTCCTAGTCACTATTATTCTTCTTTCCTAAAGACTGCTCATTCTTTGATAGAATACCTCTCTGTTTTGTCTGGAGTCGCTTGATTTCAAATTAGGAGAATTCTAAGCTGTCACAAAGGGTAATCTGCAAAGCTCAATTAAATTATACTCAACATGTATTTACTGAGCATGTACTATGTGCCCAAAGCTATTCCAAGCACACTAAGGGCAGAGGGGGGATGGGGAAATGCAGGAATAATTTTTAAAGTTTCTTAAAAGAAGTATTTCATGAGGTTCTCTATCCACCTGGAAAAGATGGATGGACAGATCATAGATATATAGATATGGATACAGATATTAATTAATAAAATGATAAGGTAAAATTTAAAGTTGTATATCATTAAGAGCAATGAGGATTTTAGAAGTTCTAAGACAAAAATACTGGAATATTCAGAGAAGATTTCCAGAGAAAAGGCGAGTCATTTTGAATTTGAAAGAATTTGGAGAAATAAAGTGCAGGCATTCTGGAATGGGAGCACTTGATCTTGTTGGTGAAAAGTTTGAGTTTGTTAAACACAATAATTAAGACTGTAGCCACTGCATTGTCAAAGTTCAATTTTCTAAAACTTAAAAGCAGAAGTTTAATAAAAATACTGCGAGCAACTTTCAAAGATTTATCTAACTCGTTGATGAAGGAATCAGTAGTATGATAAAGCTGATTCAATAAAATATAGAAGAAATCAAATATATGGTTAATGGGAGTCAGAGTACTGAAATCAGCTTGCTAAGTTAAAAACAAAACTGGTTGCTGTCCCACGGTACAACAAAACTATAACTTTGGGGGCTCCTTTTTTACTGGACAGAAATCTTGGCATTTCTACTATGTAAAAATTATCTACAACTTGACAGTCTTCGCAAAGTTTAGATAACTTCACAGAGTCTCGGTCCTAATCAAAGTTAGTTGTCAGTCAAACAACTGTACATTTCCCTGGAGAATCAGATACTCCCTGTAAGGCCCTTTGGCCAAGGCTCCAGTGTGACACTGAAAGCTCATGATATTGAAAAGATGTCTGAGTTTGGACTTCTTCTTAATAGTATTCATGCAGAAGGGAGTTTTATTCTTGTTCCACCTCCATGCTAGCTATATAGTGTGGGGATGTGCCCTAACTTCTGGATTCCTCAGTTACTTATGTATAAAATGTACATGATAATAATTCTTGGCACATAGAGTTATGGTAGGGAATCAAATAAAATACTATATGTGTTTTGCATAGTGCCTGGCACAAAATAAGGGCTCAAGATATGTTCCCTAATATAAGGAGGGAAGAATGATGAGCAAAAACCCAGAGACAAGAGGGAGAATGATGTTTGGAGGTACCGGATAGGCCAGCCTGGCTGGAGGGGAGAATTTGCTTTGGAAAATCAAGAAAGATAAATTGAAAAAAGAGTCTGTAGACATATTAGGGCAGATCTATAACCACACAACACACACACACACACACACACGAGAACTTTGGACTTTATCCTAAAGTCGGTTGAGAGCTACTGGTATTTTTTGTGCTGCCGAGTGACACGATGGATGCAGAACTTTAGGAAAATTGGCCCAGCTCTCCATAGGGCAACCTAGAACAGGGAGAATCTGTGGTTCTAGAGGAGAGTTGGGAAGTGGTAAAGGGTTGAGGGCCCAAAAAAGCGGGAAGGATCACACACGGTGACTTGATTTTGAAGCTGGAAGATTGTAGTAATGGCATTACCATTAGTATGAATAAGCCATTTAGGAAAAGGAGACTGTTTTAAAGTGAAGATGAGCAACTCCATTTTGCATCTACTGGCTGGATTTGAGAATAAGGGCCATGAAAGTAGAAACATTCAGTAGACAGATGGAGACCAGGTTTTGGGTGAGAAATCAGATATGGAGAGACAACTTTGAAGGTCATCCATACAAGTGTGATAGCTAAGGCCATGAAAATAAATGGATTATCTTAGCACTGGCGGGAAGAGAGCAGAGAGTTATTATATGTGTCCTTTCTTCCTCTTTTTCCTAAAAGTGGTTACTTTCCAAAAATTAAAACATAATAGATAATTGGAAGTGAGGAGGGAGCAAAGCTCTGTGGCACTTCAAAATGCAAAGAAGCAGAGGGATTTAGGAAGGCAATGAATGTCAACTCTGGTAAATTCTGCCCTGAGTTTAGGAAGAAGGATGGAGACAAGGGGCATTTGATTTGGTTGACTTCGTCTTTAGATGTAAGAAACTCTGGGGATGGCAGTGATACATTGGCATAAGTTTCCTCTGAGGTATAAATAACCAATATTCAATGTGTCCCAATAGAAGGGTTTACTGGGAGGAAGGAAATATCAAAGCAAGGGGGGAATTTAACGTTAGGAAATCACAGTAGGCAGTTACCTTAGGCTAAGACAAGAATTTGAGAGCGAGTGGTTTGTTTAAGAGAAGATCTCAGGAAGCATCAGGACAGCAATGGAAAGTGGCCCAAGGAAGGCAAAAAAGCCTATCTCTACAGATATGGGGGACCGTGAAGGGCAGGTTTGAGAGTTATCCCACTTGAGAAGTGAGTAGCTGGAGAATTTCACCACCAACTCTGTCCTTGGTTGAGGGATGCTCCTGAAGCATGTCTCCACGCTGAGGCAGAGAGCCAAGTTCTCGTAGTAAGAGGTCCTCAGTGTGTCTGAGAAGAGTGAGCTCCAAGGAGATGTTGGGGGCTCCCGTCATGCTTAGAGAACAAAGGTGCTGGAGCCAGAATGCCAGAGTTTGAAATTGGCTGGATTTGCCGCTTTTGAGAACAACTCTGGGCCGTACCACCAAAAGGTCCTGTGACCCAATTCCAGTTCTACTTGCTTCAAGTTTCCTAAGAGGGAAAAGCTGAAAAAGCCAACTTATCCATGGAGAGTCTAATATAATTATTATCAACCGTGCTTTTGTCACTCACTATGTGCCAGACACTGTAAAATGTGCTTTTTATAGGCAGCAGGGAGTGTTTTCTGTTCCCCTCCGCTAAATCCGCTCTCTCCTCCTCATCTTCAGTGGGGTGGGGGCAGAGGCAGAGGCAGATCTGTGTTAAGTTGGTGCAAAGAGGCACAGATTAGTTAGCATGATAACTGTATCAAAGTTTTTCTATAAAGATGAATAATATTAGAAAGTGTCATTCTCGATATATTCCAAAGACCTATGGATCTGCAGGTAGGTTTTCAGGATAGAATTGGGAATTACAGTCATCATGGTTGGATAGTGTTGTGATGTTACCACTAGGCAATCACAAACACACATGGAATCCAGAAAACTGTACCACAAGGCTTTTCTTTCCCCATCATGCAGATCCAAGCACCGCTTATTCTTCAGTTTGCCTCCTCTCTTCTCTCCCCCTCTCTTAGTTTTCCGTTCCTCTGGCTGTCCTTCACAATTCTGGCAGCATTTTGCAAAGCTGGCTACATTCCCGCTTCTGAACATCCTGGGTCTGTCATTTAGCCCTCTCCTTCTGACCCCATTCCCAGGGTTCTGGGGAGATAACAGCTCCCTGCTGTTCCAGCAAAGGGATATGGCACCAGCCCTTAGTATGATTCTTTAAGCCTTGCCCCCATCTTGTTTCCTACAGGACCCCAACTCATACAGCACCCAAGCTGAACATGGGCAATTCAGAGGCAGAAACCCAGTCATATTCTTCTCTCTGAGCCTGTCCCTGCTAAGATGGGTTTAAAAACCTAACTGCTTGTGAAAGCCCAGAAACTCAGTGAGGCCTCCCTAAACTGATACCCACAGGGGCTTCTGTTCCCTGTAGAAAGAGGAAGGAGTTTAGCGCAGACTTGACTGGGGAGAGATGGAGCAGAGGAGGACAAGAGAGGGGGTCCTGTCTCCCTCTGTCATCCCAAAAAGCTGCATCTGAGTCCCTATGGAGAGAAGTGTTAAAAAGAGAAGCTAAAAGACTTAGGTTAATAAATGATTTGGTGAGACTTAGGACACAGGTAGTGCTACTCCAGTACCTGGCTAACAAAGGGCACCCTGGAGTAGTACGAACCCCATTTGCTCCCCAGTCCACCAATTGGTAGAGTGGATTGCTCTATGCATTGGTCATGTGACTGCTTTTGGTCAGTGAAATGTGAGCAGAAATGATTTATGCCACTTCTGAGCAGAGTCTTCAGGAGCCAGCCAGCATCTGCCATCGCTATTTTGCCTCTGACAGGAAGTCAGTATCCTCCAGATGGCGGCTTCTCCTTTTGGTGACATCCTGGAATGAGGAGCATATATGGAGCATGGCCACAGCCAACCTGAAACGCTGCTGAAGTGCAACATAAGCAAGAAATAAGCATTAGGTGTTATAAACGATGGAGATTATTTGTTTCAGCGACACAACCTAGTCAAAGCTGACTAAAATGACCACAGATGCTCATAGTGCTTAAAAGTCTGAGGCTCAGAGTGGACCCCATCAGAAGAGAGCGACTGTGCCAGGAGAAGAAGCATTCTCCAACAGGGCACTGCAACTGTTCATTCTTTTATTCAACAATACTGAGCACCTACTATGCGCCAGGAACTATTCCAGATGCTAGGAATAGCGTGTGAACAAATTTCCTGCTTCATTGAGTTATATTCTAATGCAAGGAGGGAGTCAGTACACACACACACACACACACAAGTAAAAAAGACAATTTCAAATAATGATAAATAGCCTTTCTATAGTGCCAGGAATGGAAGAGTACTAGTTTAGATTGGATGGCTAGAGAAGGCTCTTAAGAGTTAATATCAAAGCTGATTGCATGTATTCCGTAGCATAACCGAGACACCCCCACCTTAAGGACTCCTGAAATCGATGCAGTAATTTTGAGGATGCTGTAGGAATGTATGAGCAGGACGGAACAATGAAATCCAGATATTAACGTTCATATCAATTAACTGATGTTCAAATCCGGATATTAATGTTAATATCAACTAATTAATGTTAATTAACGTTCATATCAATTAACTGATGTTCAAATCCGGATATTAATGTTAATATCAACTAATTAATGTTAATTATTAATAATTAATGTTAACGTTCAATTAATCATTGAAATCTGGATATTAATGTTAATGGGACTTCTTTTCACTCACCATTTGGCCATACATCTCTTTATCCTCCTCTAGTAGGAGGTTTAATAAAAACGGATTAATTCATTGCTGTGATTCTTTCTACTCTTAGGGAAACGATGACCCTGGTCATAACGGTGTGAAGAAGCTGCTATTTGCGTTCTGCAAACAGAATGGCAATGGCTTATGGTTGTGGGTGTGTGCAGTTTGTCTTTGAATGGAGTGGTGAAGGTAAGCACTAATGTACTAATAAACTGCTGTTTGCTGAAAATACCCTGTCAATGAACAGTGAGAGAAGCAGCACAGTTGCAAGATGTTCCAAGATAGTGCCTAATTTACCGGTATAAGAATCAAACTCAAACATTCTCTGGTTCAGCCATTTAAACTTCTCCTTAAACACTTGGACGTGTATCCATCTCTGGGCCAGCCTGGAGCCAATGGGACTTCACATGAAATCTTCTGTAAGCTACTAATTATTGTCTACATCAAAACCACAGTGCATGCAGCCACTGAATTCAGAAAATGTGTTTTCTGTTCTCAAGGAATAATACTGAAAGGAGAAAATTCACAGATACCCAGTACCCCTACCCAGGAGTGTTCCCCAAACATCATTAATTCACTTCCAAGCCTCTCTTTTCCTTCTCCCAGCCCCATAGCCAAGAACCTCTCTCATCCTTGGCTCTTTGGCTTCTTCACCAGCTAACAACACTTTGAGGGTAACGATGCATGAGGTTAGCTTCTAGAAGAAGCTGGCTTAGGGCTGTTAGAGGTTATATAAGTTGACCATGGTAACATATACATGGAGCCACTTGCAATGACTCTTGTCAAAGGGTTTAAACACTTACAGATGCCCAATGTATTTGACTTTCTTATCTAAGGAGCAGGCCATTTACCTAATAGAATGATGAAAGGCTTAGTTACATAAGGACTTTTTATGTAAATGATATGTGAAAGGCAGAGACTTTTTGGTTCCAATACCTCTTCACACCCTTAAAATTATTTATGTGGATAAGTAGAAAAATGGGGACAAAAACTAAATGAAAAATAGGGTGGGAGGGGGGGTGATTTGGGTGTTCTTTTTTACTTTTATTTTTTATTCATATTTTTACTTTTTCTGGTGCAAGGAAAATGTTCAAAAAATAGATTGGGCTAATGAATGCACAACTATAAGATGGTACTGTGAACAGCTGATTGTATACCATGGATGATTTTATGGTATGTGAATATATCTCAATAAAGCTGAATTTTTTAAAAAAAATTATTTGTGCTCCTAAAGAGAGTTTGTTCATGTGGGGTAATATTAATTAATCATTTCTAATAAGTAAATTTTTAAGAACATTTTCTTAATTAACTTAAAAATAACAATAAACACATAAGTGAACACAAAATCATACTTTTATAAGAAATAAGTATATTTTCCAAAACAGAAATACATTAGTAAGAAGAGTGGCATTGTTTTACAGTTTTAAAAGATCTCTTTAATTTAATATCTGGCTGGATTCTCGTTTCTGTTTCTTCATTCCGTCTGTTGTGAAATCAAGTGTCATATAACCATTTGGAAAACATCACTGTAAATTCATGAGAGAACAAGTGTGAAAAAGGCAAATAATATTTGACTATTATTATGAAAACAGTTTTGACCTAGGAGATCCCCTGAAAACATCTTAGGGACCCTCAGAGCTCACCAGACAACACTTGGCGATCTGCTGGTGTAAGGGAAAGGTGCAATAACTCCTTCCCAGGTGATGGGAAAGTAGAAACATGAGGTAGTTACGTGCAGGGTGGGGAAAGTAAAAGGAACTCTCTGCTGATCCCAAGAATGTTTCATGAGATTTGAGGAGTGGCAGGAAAAATAGTGTAGCAGAGCAGACAGGGTTTTGCAAAGTACGAAATTTCAAATATTGGATCTGGGCTGGAGCTTGGAGATCAAATGACAAACCGTTCATTTTAAAGTATATATTGACTTGATGGCAAGTTATTGGGGGACTATAGCCAGTACCTGGGAGTGTAGCCTGAGTGAGCATGGAATGCTGGGGGGTGCCAAGAAGTAGGAAATGGAATATAAAAAAAGTATGTTCCCTACCCCCACATGATCTCCCTTTAAAAAAAAAAAATATTGCTGAATTGCTTTTTCAAGCAGCACTGGGTTCCAGCCAGTGAATATATGTCTGCTAGCCACTTAACAAACTCAAGCTGTGGTTTAGGGCTGATAAATAATTATGCTAATTAGCAGGTTGGGGTAAAAAAATGATGTTATTCCTGTGGAATGCTCTGAAAAGCTGGAAACACTTAACTGCAAAAACTACATGTGGTGAAATAACCAATAATTTGCTTAAGAAACCCACATCTGGTTTGCTGGCTCAAAGCAAGGGTTAATAGCCTTTTGAGGGCAGCCAGTGGTAGAAAGTGGTCCCAGGATAAACAGCCAAGCCTTCGCAGCAGGAAATATGCTTGTTCTTGTAGCACAAGCATTTACGTTGGCTTCTAACCAGGATGAAACGTAAAAGGAATTGTTTGGTTTGCCTCTTTCTTTCTTTTCTTTATAACATACAGTTCAAAAATGCCTTTCTCACATTTGTATACTTGGAGATGGAAAAGAGGAAAGAGTCATGTGGGAATAATTTTCTAAATTATTTGCTGTACAATGCTGAGAATTGAATTCGAGAGCATAGGTTATCAGGGGATAGATCGGGGGCAGAGAGACTGGGCAATCAACAATTAAGGAGTACAGAATGTTCAATAAGGCTTATTGTAAAGCTTCCTAGATTGTAAGCTCTTACATCTATTACATCTATTCCAGAGTTTTAACTGTTATTTCTAAATTCTGAGATGCTGAGCTCTTAGTGTATAACCTAGTGGTTCTCTGGAAATTTTGGTATCTGTGTGACACCTGAGACTCAGAGTACTGAAGCTTTGAAAGTCAGTATTACTCCATAAAGCAACTGTTAAAGAAGCTGAAAAAGAGGTAAGACTACAATTAGTGATATGAATGAAACAGACTTGGTTAGGACTAAGGGAAATTAGAATACAGGTAAAGGATGATACTGACTGTATTTTAAAACTTCATTTTTTGTATGCTCCCCAAGCAGAGTTGTTAAATCAATACATGTGAAAGCATGACATAAAACATGTTCTCACTTGCACTGTCTCATTTGATCTGCATAATAAAGCTACAAGGTAGATATTATAACCCTAGCTTTACAAATGGGGAAACTCAGAAATGGTGAGCATCTCACTCTGATTACGATACAGAAAGTTAGAAAGCTGTACTGTGCCCTGGACTCTTTCCAATACATTGCAGATCCCCCTTGGGAGGAGAAAACAGGTCACGCCAGTTTCCATGTGAAGCAGAGATAGTCACAAGTACCCAATGCCACACAGGAGCTAAAGGAGGATAGAGACAGGGACAGTCTACTGATCTGGGACATCACAGATGGCCTTCGAGAAACAGTTTCAAAGAGTAATGAGAGCAGAAGGTGGACTGTGAGTGTTGTAAAGTAAATTGGATCAAGGAAAGTTTGGGGAGAGGAGTTGCCAGGTAATTAGGAAAAGTCATGCAGGTCATTTAGATGGAGACTGAGAAAGATTATTTGGGGACCAAGAAGACCATAAACAACCTAGGGGAGAATTCTCCCAAAGACAAATGAAAACACAAAACAAAACTATACTTGATAAACAAGAAAACTGGAATTCTATTCCAAGACAGTCCTTGAAAAATCTAAAATGCAAAAATCTGAAAAACAATTCATTTTTACTAGCAATCAAAATTTTAAAAAAAATAGAATAAGAGATACCATTTTCACTTATCAAATAGGGAATGTTTTGAAAAATAACAATGTTTTGATGTTGCAGCACCGGGTCTCTTGTGATGTGTATAAAAGCCAAACAAGCCTTACGGACTATGAGGGCTACAGTCCAGAGAATTTGGTGGCCTTCATGGTGGTGCAGGAGCATGGTGGGTGTTCCAAGGGAGGAAAAACATAAATTTTCTCCCTTAATTGGCAGGTTCTTCTGAGGAAGTCAGCGTGAAAAGCCATCTGCTGTATGAAATACTGTTATGTAACATGGGACAAGAATGGATGGTATGCTATCTGGGTGGCAAAAAGGCCTCCGAGTTTTAAAAGAGAAGTATATAAGGGTATGCTGTCTATACAAAAAGTAGTCATGGGTAATACAGTTTGCCCATTAAAATAAAACAAAGCAGTGGAAGCTACTAATTAAAAAAAGTAAAGATCATGGTCATAATTCACTGATGGAGCCTTCTGAGATTCCAGTCAAAATACTTGTAAAGATAGCCAATAAAAGAGGCAAACTTCACACACTGGAACTCACACCAGCAACTAACCTACTGTTAGAATTAGGGAAGCTTTCCATCAGTTCAAGAACTAAGAACCAGTGTGTGACACATGTTTGACCACCTAAGACAGAGCACCCCTGTCTACCCTAAAGGAAAACCAGGGACATTCCATCTCTCCACCTCTTGTCAGCCCTCTGGCTGAAAGATGAGGGCCTCTACCAACTAGAATGTCATTTCTCTATTGCAGATGACTTATTTGAAATGGCTTCTCTTTCCCACTTGGGAGGAAAGACTCGTTCTTGGTCCAGTAGAACTTGGCTGTATGGACCCTGGACTGGGTCAGGAGCTGTGGATGGAGAAGATTCTCTTAACTTACACATGGACAGAGAGCAGAAACAAGGGCAGGCCAGCACCTCCACCTGGGCCAACTTCTCTTCATCCTACAGTGGGGAAATGGGCAAAAGAGAGAAATACAAAATTCCACAAAACAAGGTGTGACAGTTAGGTTCGTGTGTCAACTTGGCCTGGGATGATACCCAGCTGTCTGGTCAAGCAAGCACTGGCCTAACCATTGCTGTGTATAAACTGCCAGGCTGGTCCATTAAATCATCAACTGGCTGCAGCTGTGACTGATGACTCGATGAAGGGCGTGTCTTCCACAAGGAGAGAATGCAGTTGGCTGGATTTAATCCAATCAATCAGTTGAAGACTTTTAAGCAAGATAGATAGAGGACCTTCACTTCTTTGGCTGACCAGCGAAGCATTTCCTGAGGAGTTCGTCGAAGTTGCCAATTTGTTTCCTGAGGAGTTCATCGAACACGTTCATTGAAGATCCCAGTTCATTTCCTGAGTTCACTGAACATCTTCATTGGAGTTGCCAGTTTGCTGACTGCCCTACAGAATTTGGACTTGTGCATACCCACAGTTGCATGAGTCACTTTTATAAATCTTATATTCGTAGATATCTCTCATTGATTCTGTTTCCCTAGAGAACCCTAACTAATACACAAGGGAAATGAAATTCCTCCCAAAACAATTCAGAAGAGGAAAGACATATACATCCAACCAAATGAAAGTTAGAATAAGGTACTATCTTTGCTTACCAAAATGGCAAGTATTTCTTAATGAGTTATTTAAAGTATAGGAGATTTTTAGAAGAGGCCATGAAAAACATATTCATATACTGTTGATGGAAATGTAAATTGCCAGAAACTTTCAGGAAATGATTCAGGTTTACCTATCAAGAGATTATTAATCATTGCAGTCTCACTTAAACAAACCTTGTGGCCTAAAAGAGAAAGATAGTTAAATATTGCTTATAAACAAGACTACATAACAGTCTGTCATATAGATGAACTCAGAATTATTTAATGACATAAGAAAATGCTTATGACATAACTTTAAATCAAAACAGCAGGTTAAAAACCTTTTAAAATCCAATATAACCCTAATTTTTAAAGACAAACCAATACCAAACCCAGATACAGAAAAAGATTGGAAAAGATAGGAAAAACCAGAAGAAATGTATCTAAAGGTTAACAGCGGTCATAGAGGAAAAACACATGAGATTTAGGTTTCTTAATTAAGCAGAATTTGTTATGTTTTTATAACAAAATACATAAATTAATAAAAGAACTGTAGGGAAATAGGTTTTAGAGAACCACAGAGGACAGTCAGAAATGGAAAAATCCATCTATGCCACACAGGAGCCCAGTGATGACATTAGCAGAAATTAAAGCATGTCAGAGATAACTCTTGTTTTCCCCCTAAACAGGCTCCTAGAAACATTTTTAAATGCCAAGGTCCTAGTAAGGCAAACTCACGGTTGATTGATAGCTAACAAGTCAGTCATGAAACAGTTTTATTAGCAGAAGTTCTATAGGAAAATGATCTCATTCCAAATGGTGCTTACAGACCTCAACTCTGAAGTAATGGGAGAACTATCATAACAGAAAGAGTTTATGGAATTATAAATTAACTAATGACACTGATGCTAGGAAAGCAGAGGAGATGAAAAGAAGCCAGAGTCAGACACAAGAGAGAAAGGCTCTATCGTCCCATGTTGGCAGGCATCCTTGGACAACCCATTTACCTCTTTGGGTTCAGTGTCCTCCTCTAGGAAATAGGGATCATAAAACTGCCCAGTTTACGAGATTATTATAAATAACAGAAGGCAAAACATAAGTGAACAAAGTGCTCTGCAAATGGAAGTCAACACTGCATTATATTAATGAGAGCAGGACAAGGAGTCAGGGTTTATAAGCCTTAGCACTAATGTTGTAATATTTCATGTCACCATGCTTTCTCCTAAAACAGCACAATACATACCAATCCCTAAAATGAAGAATTTGAAAGACGATTTTTTTTCCAGATGAGATTATTTTCTGAAAAGCTTGGCTAAAATATTTTTTTACTGATAATGCTAGTGTTTCAATGTTTTGATTTTTTAGAACACTAAAATAGTATTCATTCTTGGAATTGGTATGTAAAACATACTTTACAAAGATGATACCTGAATGTGGAAGTATCCAGAAAATGCTAAAATCAACATATTTTGGGGTGTATTTAGTAAGTGCTATGGGGGAAGCAGAAGTTTATTTTCCTGAAAAGCTTACAAACATCCATGTGCATGCACACACCCAGTGGCTCACATACATATTACTGTCAGGCAGAGGGAAAATAATTCAATAAACTGCAAGAAGGAGCAGTGGGAGTAGTCCCCAGATCCACACCCACCCACCCCTGCTGACACCTAAAGATCAGGCCAGGTTTTGCAGAAGTAGTAGATCATGAGCAATTGATTGGGGATGCTTACATTTATTTATAGAAAAACAAAACAAACAGACAAGATAACAAATAACTAGTTCAAGTTGCACTAAATATAGACTGTGGATAACGAAATCATATTCAAAAATGATTCATGTCAGTCATGTTTGTAATAGTCTTATTTATGACAGAGAAAAATAACAGATCTATCAAGAGGAAACAGGTTAAGGTTCATCCACAAAATTGAGAGAATTCTATGGGACCATGTCAAACACTGGTGTGCATTCACTGATACTGAATATCACTCACAGATATTGAAAGAAGTGCATGAGCCAGCAATGAGTGCAAAAAGGAGACTATAAACAACATGTGCAATATGACCCAATTTTTATAATTATAATCTATGGGTATATTATACTAATGTATCTATTGCATAGGAAAAATCCTGAAGAAATGTGTCCTAACAGGTTAACTCTAGTTATCTCCAAGTGATCCAATTTTGGGTGGTGTTTAAGTTTCTATTTTTCTGTAATAGTTGGATTTTTCAACAGTCTGAATACATTATTTAACAACCATGAACAAAACAAAGCTTTTCTCATTTTGTGAAAAGTAGCAAAACATATTGTTTAGATTTCCATCATAGGAATAAGAAGTGATTAACAATTAGCCTTTATTCTTCACATCGTAAGTTTAGGTAACAGATCCACCTCCCTACCTCTTACTCCAACCTTTGACTTTGAGAACTTGCAGCACTTAAGAGGGAAACAACAAACCAGCAGAGTCACTCGAAAAGGTAAACTCAGCTCACTGACATAGAAAGTATCCAGGGACTTCTGGAAAGAGAGTGGAGTGGGAGCTCCAGGACTCACTCCTCCTCCAAAGCAGCTAGTGGACAGGCAGGAAGTGTCTGAAACAAGTGTTCTGGGGCTTGGAGGCCAGAGGAACACTGCACAGAATCCAGGGAAGAGAGGGATGAAGAGGCTGAGAAACTGCAGTAAAGGACTGTGAGTAGCTCACTCTGTGGCAGTCATTGGTGCTCATCCCCCACTCTTGAGGCGGCTGCCTCAGGGTCTTGTCACTGACTGACTGTGGCAGAGAGAGGGACGTGGAAGTCCTCTTCCCCAAAAATGGGGGCAGGGCACAATTGAGCACTGATCATGGCTTTGGACAGGCAAATTCAGATCACTGGGTCCCTGCTCTGAGCAGCTGTTTTAGCCTGCCCTGGACAGGGACAGCCATGGCCATTGTTTCAATCCTGCCCCTTACAGGGGAGGGGCCAGTGAGGAAGAAAGACACAGAGCCTCCCAGGGCTGCAGGGAACAGTTTGCTGAAGCATGCATCTGCTGGGCAGGCCAGGAAAGCTCAGCTTCAGGGACTCATCAAAAAGACTTTCGGCATCTTTCCTGAACTTCTCCTGAGGGGTCTTTGGAACTGGTCTGCACCCTTTCATGAGTCCCTGGCCCTGTTTTGGTTGGGAAATATGGGCTCAGGAAAGTCCTCTCCAAGGTGACCCTCCTGCCAGAACTTGCCCTCCAGGCAAAAGCAGCTAAAGGCAATGAAAGGAGTATAAACAAATCCATAGAGGCAAAACAAAAAAAACAGAACAGTTCAAGATTCCTGGAGAAGGAACAAAGGAAAGGAAGTTTTTCTGGGGGTGAAACAAAGGCACAAATAAAATTTTAAAAATTGGACCACATATCCAGGGTAAGAATCAGAAGAAGAAGAGCTGAAAAAATCTTATCAGTTAAACACAGGCAATTCTAAAAGTCTAGCACAAGTTGAGCCAAGTGTCAAAGAAGAACCTTAACACAAAACTAATCAACAATAAACCCTAGGCAAGAGAGAGAAACTGACATTCAGAGTAAACTAATCAAGATAATCAGCTGCTTACACATCAGCAAAAATTTACAAGCCATACTAAGAAACAGGAAGATATGGCCCAGTCAAAGGAACAAATTAAATCTTCAAAGAAGACACAGAATTTGGAACAACTAAAGATGTTCAAACAGATCTCCTAAATCAATTCAAGGAGGAAGGAAAATATGCCTAAAGAGTTAACTGATATTAAGAAGACACTGGGTGATCATAAAGAAGAATATGAAAGTATAAAAAGAAACATAACAGAAATTATGGAAATGAAAGTACATTAGAAGAGATTAAAAATACATTAAAAGCATACAACAGCAGATTTGAACATGCAGAAGAAAGAACTGACAAACTAGAAGACAGGACCATTGAAACCTTACAGATAGAGGAAAGAATGGAAAAAATTGAGCAAGGTCTCAGGGATTTGAATGACAGCACAAAACACAGAACCCTACGTGTCATGGGTGTCCTAGAAGAAGAGAAGGGAAAGGGGGCTTAAAGAATATCTGAGGAAATAATAGCCAAAAATATCACAAGTCTTATGAAAGACATAAATATACATGTCCAAGGAGTGCAATGTACTCCAAACAGAATAAATCCTAATAGATCAACTCCAAGACACACACTAAACAGAATGTCAAATGCCAAAGAAAAAGAGTGAATCCTGAAAGCAGCAAGAGAAAAGCAATTTGTCACATACAAGGGAACTGCAATAAGACTAAGTGCCAATTTCTCATCAGAAACCATGGCGGCAAGAAGGCAGTGGTATGATATAGTTAAGGTACTGAAAGAGAGAAACTTCCAGCCAAGAATCTTTTATCCTGCAAAACTGTCCTTCATATATGAAGGATAATTTAAAATATTCACAGATAAACAGAAAAGAGAGTTCATTAACAAGAGACCTATCCTATAAGAAATAGTAAAGAGAGTTCTGCAGGCTGAAAGGAAAAGGTAGGAGACAGGCTTAGAGTAGAGTGCAGAAATGAAGACTATCAGTAAAGGTAACTAAAAGGGTAAAAAGAGAGAAAAAAATAAGATAGGGCATATAAAAACCAAGGGATAAAATGGTTGAAGTTAGTACTACCTCTACAGTAATAATATTCAATGTTAATGGATTAAACTCCCCAATCAAAAGACACAGATTGGCAGAATGGATTAAAAAAATACGATCCAACTACATGTTGTCTACAGGAGACTCACCTTAGACCAAAGACACAAATGGGTTGAAAGTGAAAGTTTGGAAAAAAATATTCCACACAAACAGTAACCAAAAAAGATCTGGGGTAGCTATACTAATATCAGACAAAATAAACTTTAAATGCAAACAGTTAAAAGAGACAAAGAAAGACACTATATATTAATAAAAGGGGCAATCCGCCAAGAAGAAATAACATGCATAAATATTTATGCACCTAACCATGGTGCCCCAAAATACATGAGGCAAATATGGCAAAATTGAAGGAAGAAACAGAACGCTCTACAATAATAGTAGGAGACTTCAATACATGACCCTCATCAATAGATAGGACATCTAGACAGAGGATCAATAAGGAAACAGAACTTGAATAATATGATAAACAAACTAGACCTAACAGATACATGGAGAGCACTGCACCCCCAAACAGCAGGGTATGCATTCTTCTCCTAGACCATTTTCCAGAAAGACCACAAAAGAAGTCTCAATAATTTAAAAAATATTGAAATTATACAAAGCACTTTCTCTGATTATAATGGAATGAAACTGGAAATCAATAACAGGTAGAGAACTGGAAATTTCACAAATATTTGGAAGTTAAACAATGCACTCTTAAACAATCAGTGGGCCAAAGAAGAAATTACAAGAAAAATCAGAAAATATCTCAAGATGAATGAACATAACGTATCCAAACTTACGGGATGCAGCGAAGGCAGTGCTGAGAGGGAATTTATACCCCTAAACACCTACATAAAAAAAATTAAAAAGAACCACAATCAAAGACCTAACTGCATGCCTGGAGGAACTAGAAAAAGAGCAGCAAACTAATCCCAAAGCAAGCAGAAGGAAAGAAATAGCAAAGATTAAAGCAGAAATAAATGAATTGAGAACAGAAAAAAAAAATAGAATCAAAACTGAAAGTTGTTCTTTGGGAAAATCAATAAAATTGACAAACTCTTAGCTAGACTGACAAAGAAAAAGAAAGAAGATGCAAATAAATAAAAACAGAAATGATAGAGGGGACATTACTACTGGCCCCAGAGAAATAAAAAGGCTCATAAGAGGATAGCATGTACAACTGTATGCCAACCAACCAGACAACTTAGATGAAATGGACAAATTCCTAGAAAAACATGAACAACCTACACTGACTCTAGAAAAAATAGAGACCTCAACAGACCAATTACAAGTAAAGAGATTGAATCATTTTTCAAAAACCTCCCAAAAAAGAAAATCCCAAGTCCAGAGGGCTTCAATGTGAAGTATACCAATCATTTCAAGAAGAATTAATACCAATCCTGCTAAAACTTTTCCAAGAGGAGAGAACATTACCTAACTCATTCCATGAAGCAACACCACCCTAATACAAAAGCCAGATAAAAAACTATAAGAAAAGAAAATTACAGATCAATTTTTCTAATGAATATAGATGCAAAAATCCTGAATAAAATAATTGCAAATCGAATCCAATAGCACATTAAAAGAATTATACACCATGATCAACTGGGTTTTATCCCAGGTATGCAAGGGTGGTTCAACACAAGAAAATCAATAAACGTAACTGTTCTAGTTTGCTAATGCTGCTGCAATGCAAAACATCAGAAATGGATCAGCTTTTATAAAGGGGGTTTATTTGGTTACAAAGTTACAGTCTTAAGGCCATAAAGTGTCCAAGGTAAGTCATCAACAATCGGGTACCTTCACTGGAGGATGGTCAATGGTGTCTGGAAAACCTCTGTTAGCTGGGAAGGCACATGGCTGGTGTCTGCTCCAAAGTTCTGGTTTCAAAATGGCTTTCTCCCAGGACGTTCCTCTCTAGGCTGCAGTTCCTCAAAAATGTCACTCTTAGTTGCACTTGGAGTATTTGTCCTCTCTTAGCTTCTCTGGAGCAAGAGTCTGCTTTCAACAGCCGTCGTCAAGATGTCTCTCATCTGCAGCTCCTGTGCTTTCTTCAAAGTGTCTCTCTTGGCTGTAGCTCCTCTTCAAAACATCACTCACAGCTGCACTTAGATCCCTCTGCCCCATCAGCTCATTTGTATGGCTCCACTGATCAAGGCCCATCAGTGGAGCCATATAAATCGCTGAATGGGTCGGGCCATGCCTCCATGGAAATATCTCATCAGAGTTATCACCTACAGTTGGGTGGGGCGCATTTCCACACAAACAACCTAATCCAAATGTTCCAACTTAATCCCCACTAATATGTCTGCCCCACAAGATTGCATAAAAGAATATGGCTTTTTCTGGGGGACATAATACATTCAAACCAGCACAATAATACATCACATTAACAAAATTGAAGGGGAAACCCCCAAATGATCATTTCAATTGAAGCAGAGAAGGCATCTGACAAAATCCAGCATGCTTTCTTGATAAAAACACTTCAAAAAATAGGAATAGAAGGAAACTTCCTGAATATGATAAAGGGCATATATGAAATATCCACAGCTAACATCATACTTAATGGTGAAAGACTGAAAGTTCCTCTGAGATCTGGAACAAGACAAGGATGCCCACAGTCACCACTGTTACATAGCGCTGTTATTGTGCTAGAAATTCTAGCTAGAGCAGTTAAGCAAGAAAAAGAAAGAAAAGGCATCCAAATTGGAAAGGAAGACATAAAATTTTCACTGTTTGTAGATAACATGATCCTATATATAGAAAGTCCCTAAAAATCTACAACAAAGCTACTAGAATAAACAAAGTTCAGCAAACTGATGGGATACCAGATCAACATGCAAATATCAGTTGTGTTCCTATACATGAGTAAGGAGCAATCTGAGGAGGAAATTAAGAAAAAAATCCATTTACAATAGCAACTAAAAGAATCAAATATCTAGAAATAAATTTAACAAAGGATGCAAAGGACTTGTACATGAAAAACTACAAAACATTACTAAAAGAAATCAAAATAATACATAAATAAGTGGAAAGACATTACATGTTCATGCACTGGAAGTCTAAATATTGTTAAGATGTTAATTCTACCTAAACTGATTTACAGATCAAACACAATCTCCATCAAAATTACAACAGCCTAATTTTCAGAAATGGAAAATCCAGTTATCAAATTTATTTGGAAGGTAAGGGGCCTTGAATAGCCAAAAACATCTTGAAAAAAAGAACCAAGTTAGAAGACTCACACTTCCCCACTTTAAAGCATGGTGCAAAGCTACAGTGGTCAAAACAGCATGGTACTGGCATAAAAATAGATATATTGACCAATGGAATTGAATTGAGACTTCAGAAATAGACCCTCACATCTATGGCTAATTGACATTTGACAAGATTTCCAGGTCCACTCAACTGGAACAGAATAGTCTCTTCAACACATGGTGCTGGGAGAACTGGCTATCCATATGCAAAAGAATGACAGAGGACCCCATATCATCCCTTATACAAAAATTAACTCAAAATGGAGCCAAGACCTAAATATAAGAACCAATACCATAAAACTCCTAGAAAAAAAATGTAGGGAAGCATCTTCAAAATCTTGTGGTAGGCAATGGTTTCTTAGACTTTACACCTAAAACACAAGCAACAAAAGAAAAAATAGGTAAATGGGACCTTGTCAAAATTAAAAACTTTTCTGCTTCAAAGGACTTTGCCAACAAAGTAAAAAGGCAACCTACTCAATGGGAGAAAATATTTGGAAACCACATACCCAAAAAAGAGTTTAATATCCAGAATATATAAAGAAATCCCACAACTCAACAATAAAAAGACAAACAACCTAATTTAAAAATGGGCAAAAGACTTGAATAGACATTTTTGCAAAAAGGAGCCATACAAATGGCTAAAAGGCACATGAAGAGATGCTCAACATCACTAGCTATTAGGGAAATGCAAAACAAAACCACAATGAGTTATCATTTCACACCCACTAGAATGGCCACTATTAAACAAACAAGAAACTACAAGTACCGGAGAGGATGTGGAGAAATAGGAACACTCATTCACTGCTGGTGGGAATGTGAAATGGTGCAGCTGCTGTGGAAGACTCTTTGGTGCTTTCTCAGGAAGTTTAGTATAGAATTGTCATATGATCCAGCATTCCTGCTACTAGTGAATACCCAGAAGAACTGAAAGCAGCAATGCAAACAGCTATTTGCACACAGATGTCCATAGCGGCATTATTCACAGTTACCAAAAGACGGAAGCAACCCAGGTATGCATCAAATGATGAATGGATAAACAAAATGTGGTACATACATACGATGGAATATTATTCAGCAGTAAGATGGGATGAAGTCCTGATGCATACAACAACACTGATGAACCTTGAGGACATTATGTTGTGTGAAATAAGCCAGACACGAAAGGACAAATATTGTATGATTTCCATGATATGAGCTAATTATAATAAGTAAACCCATAGATTTAGAAGCTAGAATGTAGGTTACCAGGGGATAGAATGGGGGTAGAGAATGGGGAGCTAATGATTAATTTGTGCAGAATTTCAATTGAGGTTAATTGTAAACATTTGGAAATGGATAGAGGTGATGGTAGCACATTATTGTGATTGTTTTTAACACTGCTGAATTATGTTTTTGAATGTGGTTGAAAGAGGAACTTTTTGGTTGTGTATGTTACTAGAAGAAAATTTAGAAGATAAACCATGGGACTGTATAACACAGTGGGCCCTGTTGTCAATGATGTACTATGGTTAATAGTACAAATATATAAGAATGTTCTTTCATAAATTATAACAAATGTATGACACTATAGTGTTAGTAAATTTTAAAAATAAAATTTTTTAAAAAAACCATTATGCTAAGTGAAAGAAACCAGACACAAAGTACTACATATTGTATGGTTCCATTTATATAAAATGTAAATATAAATAAATCTGTAGAGGCAGAATTAGATTAGTGGTTATGTAGAGCTGGGGAAGGACACGAGGGATTGAGAAGTGACTGCTAAGGAGTATGGGGTTTTTCTTTTTGGAGTAATGAAAATGTTCTAAAATTGACTGTGGTGATGAATGCACAACTCTGAGATTATTCTAAAAGCCGTTGTTTGCACACATTTGGATTGACTGTATTTTATGTGAATGTATCTCAATAAAACTGCTTTTTAAAAATATCTAAATCTTAAACAGGAAACACCCAATCAAAAGATACTCTCTTCTCTGTGTCTTTCTTGCCTAGCTGGCATAATCTCTTCTCTGTGTCTTTCTTGCCTAGCTGGCATAATAGTGAAAGAGACTTTGACAACAATTTTCAAAGCCACAGATAAAGGTAAAGCTTGAGTGGAAAGCCAAGATTATTTCTGCAGAATTACAATCATTGTGGGTGAGGATACTGAGCCAACTAAAGTTGAAACTGATTTAAAAGGGGTTTAAATCAGGACCTCTGATATGAAGAACTAGTTTGACAAATTGTTATGTCTAATACACTAGGTAAACAAAGATTGAATGTCAGAATAGAATTAACTATGATGTTTGGTTAACAGAATGAAACATTTTCTCCTTTCTAATCCTTCCTTTTAGATACACAGCAACCACAGGGACCTATTATGGAATTAAAATTAATTCATATTTTCCAGTTTTTGTGTGTAGCCAACAATTCCTCTAAAATCCCCCTGGGCAGTCAGGCATCACTTTCTAAAGAAAATGTTACTGATGTCAGGAAATGTTATGAATTCCAAGAGGCATTCTCTTCCATACTGCAATTTCCCTTTGTACTTGAGTTGCACCAATCGTTTCTGCTTTCAGCCCCATCACAGCAAAGAAGCTTCTCCAGAGACCACAGGTTTATGTGGTTGAAGATGTTAGTCTGTTGCACGGATGGTGTGCAGCTAAAAGGCTTGATGCAGATGTTTTTAAGCCTTCACTTAACAGGCAAGATTGTTGTTTATTTGGAGGTGACAATCTGGGGAAATAAGGAGATTCCTTGGTTCCTGTCAAGGTCAGATAATTTTAAGTTCTTCCTAAAATGGAAATTTGGAGACCAAATGAATTGTCAGAAGATAAATACTCAGTTCTCTGGTTTAGACGAGACCATGGTCACAGCATGTCATACCATCAAAATCTTTGGCAAAGAACATCTTTTCAGGTCACAAAATCCTTAGGATGAAAACATGTTTGAGAGTTTTAACACTTCACTTTATTACAATGCAAAACATTCCCCCAAATCAATCACTAGGGTACTATTTATTAGAAATTTACTGTATTGTAGAGTACACTACAAGTTAAGAGTACTCTACAATAAGCCATTGATCTTACAGAAGTATTTAACATGAGCTGTAAAATCTATTTCTTAAAATTAAGAGTTTACCCCTATAAAGAACTACATTACCTCTACTCAGGTGCTATTGTTGAAAGTAGTAATAAGTTGCTCTGTAAGTCACATTTACAGCAAAGCATTTGGCAGTTTGCATAGAAAAGCAAATGCACGTGCTCACAGATGGAAGCTCACTGATGTCTGCAGAGCAAGATAACCACTGACTACTCACATTCATTATTTTCTCAGCACACTGAATATCCTGAAACACCTCATGCTACAAAACACCCAGAAATGCTAGAGAAAATAAAGCAACCATACTTTTAAATGCATAGCCCAGCATAAATAAAACAACGGACCAAAAATTGAAGAGGAAGCTGAAAACCTGGGTGATGAGCGGAAGCTGGCAATTTGGCTACCTTGAGCACATAGTTTTAGTTTTAGTATCTCCCAAGACCAAGAGTCAAGGGCTTGGACCTGCATGAGTCAGAGAGTTGGAACAGACACTCCAGCATATAGCTGGGACTATATAGCTGAGACAAAGAACCATACCCTTGGGGAAAGGGCAGGCAAAAAAAAAAAAAAAAAAAAAAAAACAGAGTAAGCAAACCAGCAAACAGAGAACACAAGGAAACATCGTCATCTCTTCCTAGGCTCTAGTTTGGGAGAAAGAAATCTTTCATGAGAATCCTTAATCACAGGCCTGCACCTAGGCAGGTTTGTGATCGTATTTACACTGCCAAAATGAACCAGGAAACTCCAATCCAAAGTATCAATCTGAAAAAGGGCCCTGGGTGCCTACCAGGAAACCCTCAACCCAGACTACACAAGGTTCCCACCAAATATCTAAATATGAGCTCAAATGCCAAACACAGGCAGAATAACTTTAAAAAAAAAAAAAAAAAAAAAAGGCAGCTTTTGACACCCCACCCAAGAACTTCAGTTTATGAAATTATTGGAAACAAACTAAAAAATATGCTTAAAGCAATTAAAGTATGGAATACATATGAGAAAACAACTATGTAAAATATTGTTTTGATTTGGTAAAGCTGCCGGAAAGCAATATACCAGAAACGGTTTGGCTTTTACAATAGGGATTTAGCAACTCACAATTTACAGTTTTTAGGCTGTGAAAATATCCAACTAAAGGCAACAACAGGACGATACCTTCTCCCTGAAGAAAGGCTGCTGGCAATTCGGGACACCTCTGTCACATGGGAAGGCACATGGCGATGTCTGCTGGTCCTTCTCTCCCAGGTTTCGTTGCCTTCAGCTTCTCAGCTTCTCTGTGTGTTTCTCTTTCTTAAGTTCTGTCTCTCTTAGCTTCTCTGGGCTTTTTCTGTGTTTTGTCCTCATAAAAAGGATCCCATTAAGAGGATTAGCCTCTTTATCTCATTAAGACTCATTCAAGGTAGGTCACATCTCAATTGAAATGACCTAACGAAAAGGTCCCAGCCACAACAGGTCTATACACACAGGAATGGATTAAAAGAACATGATTTTTTCTGAGGTACATAACAGCTTCAAACCAGCACAAATATAATTATCCAAGTAGATGCAAAATAGAAACAGATAGAATTTATTTGACATTACAAGCTCAGTAGACAGCTGGTATATGAGTAAACAAAATATGATATGTCCATGCAATGGAATACTATTCAGCAATAAAAAAGAATAAACTACCAATTCATGGGTGAACCTCAAAAACATTATACTATGTGAAAGAAGACAGACACAATGACCACATACTGTATGATTCCATTTATACAAAATGTCCGAAAAAGACAGCTCTATAGACACAGAAAGTAGATGAGTAGCTGTCCAGACCTGGGATTGGGAATGGAAATTAATGGTAAATGGATAAAAGCAATCTTTGGGGCCATAGAATTGTTCTAAAACTGAATGGAAAACCAGGTAAATTTACTAAAACTCTTTTAACTTTACATTTTAAATGGATGAATTTTATGATATGCAAATGAATCCCCAAAAAATTGTTTTTAAAATCCCCTATGAGCAAGTTAAGCAGCAGATCAAATATTGCTGATACTGAAATATAGATTCAAAGAAATTACACAAAATTTAGAACAGAAAGAGATGGAGAATATGAAACAGAAGTAGAGAGAGTTGGAAGGAAGTATGAGAAGGTCCAATACATGTCCAATAGGAGTTCCAGAAAGAGAAAGAATGAAGGAGGAAATTCAGATAAACAAAGACTGAGGGACTTTTTAGAACCAATGAAAACATGAATCTTCAGACTCAGAAAGTATAATGAACCACAAGCTAAACAAATAAAAATACTTTGTTTAGTTCAATGTAGCTATGTTGTGGTGAAGCTACAGAAGCAATAATAAAAAGATCTTCTTAAAAGCAATAAAAGAGAGTATTTGTTATAGAAGCTAAGGAAAGGAAGTAATTTCTATCAAGAAAGTTATCACAAAAGAAATAGGATTTAACTGTAGCCTGAAAAGAAAGTTCAGGTGTAAGGTGTAGATAAATGAGTTGAGGGAAGGACATTCTAACCATAGGCGTAGGAAGGAAATCATAAGCAAAATTGCAAAGGCCAAACTGTATATGGTGTGACTTTGGGCACATGTGAAGAACAGTTTGGCTGAAGCAGAGGGTAAATGTAGGAAACTGGTAGGAGACAATTTTGAGGAGGCCTAATCAAAACAGATTATAGTGGACTTATTGATCCACCACAATTAAAAATATTCCCTGGCTGATTCATAATGGATTCCTTTCTCATCAAGTACACTCTTATTTCATAGTATCTAGAGATATTCTATAACTTGAAACTGGAAAGGCAGCTTTCTATACATTATAGCACAATTTCTACTGGAAGCCTTTAGAATCCTGAAATCTAAATCAAACCTGAACCCGGAAAAAAATGGGAATCTCCAGGTTAACTGCTGGGACACATCCATACTCACCAGACAGACTATGGAGACTACTGAAGCCTTCCCTGTGTATTTTCTTTCAGCTCCTATTAATTTAACAGGCCTGGGGAAAGGGGAGTCACAAAGGTGGAAAAATATTTTGGCTTCCGCTTTGGTAAAAAGGTAAAATGCATTAACCTTGCAATGAGTCATCACCTCCTCGGGCAGCTGAAAAGAAAGAAATAAAAACTTTAACCACTGCAGTTACAGATCTCTGGGAGTGCATCTGACAGAAGGTCTAGGAATTTTGGTTACTTCTTGCTTGGCACAAGTGCGGCCTGGTGCAGGTTTGCTTTCTCCGAAGAAGGCCTGAAATGCCTGGTTTTCAACATGCAGCCTGTAGGGTCGACTCTCCCTCCACCCAAACCTCAGTGGGAGAAACAGCTGAAACCCACCTGGTTCAATGGGCCAGTTTTGCTCTATCACAAAGGAATTACTACCAACTGTTACCACTGGAGGCCCTAAAACAGACATATTTTAAAAATCATTGTAGCCATTTGTTCTAGTTTGCCAGTGCTGCCGGGATGCAAAGCACCAGAAATGGATTGGCTTTTATAAAAGGGGGTTTATTTGGTCACACAGTTACAGTCTTAAGGCCATAAAGTGTCCATCAACAAAGTGTACCTTCACTGGAGGATGGCCAATGGCATCCAGAAAACCTCTGTTAGCTGGGAAGGCACATGGCTGGCATCTGCTCCAAAGTTCTGGGTTCAAAATTGCTTTCTCCCAGGATGTTCCTCTCTAGGCTTCAGCTCCTCAAAAATGTCACTCTTTGTTGCTCTTGGGGCATTGTCCTCTCTTAGCCTTTCTGGAGCAAAAGTCTGCTTTCCAAGTCCATCTCCAAAATGTCTCTGTAAGCTGAAGCTCCTCTCTCAGTTCCAGTGCATTCTTCAAAGTGTCCCTCTTGGCTGTAGCTCCTCTTCAAAATGTCACTCTCAGCTGCACTGAGTTCCTTCTGTTTGTCAGCTCATTTACATGGCTCCAATGATTTAATTTAGACCCACCCTGAACGGGTGGGGTAACACCTCCATGGAAATTATCCAATTAGAGTCATCACCCACAGTTGGGTGGGGCACATTTCCAAGCAAACTACCTAATCCAAACGCTCCCACTTAATCCCCGCTAATATGTCTGCCCCACAAAATTGCATCAAGGAATATGACTTTCTGGGGGACATAATACATTCAAACCAGCACACCATTTAAATTCTAAGAAAATCACATTGGCAGTAAAATTGTTTGGAATTTACTTCTCTGAAATGTGACTGCCAGATCATTTGACGTAAACCCTAACTACTCATTCGTAGGTTTAAATATGAGCAAAATTAACCATCTCTCCATTATATAGTTTTAGAAAAATAATCACAAGTCCTTTATGAGAGAGAGAGAGAGAGAGGGAGAGGGAGAGAGGAGGGAGGGAGGGAGAGAGGTAGGAAGGAAGGAAGGAAGGGAGGGAGGGAGGGAGGATGATAATATCATGTTCAGGCACCTATTGTTGTCAATGTTTGTAAAAAAATTCTGATTAACTATTTATGTTGGAAATGGGTATTTTAAGACCTTTCAAGCTATATCAGTAAGTAAATGCCTGTTTAGTTACCATCATTATTAGAGAATATTTGTAAGCCTTCTGCAGGATGGGACGCTGTTCTGGACAAGGAAGGAAGCCCTGAATACTGCATAGGCCTGGATTTGAATCTGAGATTGGTGTGTGACCTTGGTCAAGTTACTTAGCCTCACTGGACCTCAGCTTTCTCAACAGTAAAATGGGGAAATAACACCTACTGCAGGGTGGATACGAGGACAAAGTGAGATGACAAACGTGCCATGCCTCAGACCTCATAATGCCAGCTCTTTTTGCTTCTTCCTCCCTTAAGGCCTTACTCCTAAGGAACCTGCAGTGGGGCTGCTGAACTGGTTCAAATCCAAGGAAGGAGACCTACAGTGGGTAGCAACTGGAGGGCCTGGAGGAAAAATGAGCGTGTCCCTGATAATAGGAAAGCACAAGCTATCGTGAGGGATGGTGGGGAGATGCAAAGAAAACACATGACCAAGGAATCAGGCATGACTGAGCATCAGATAGAGGCAGCTGGATTTTATGCCCAGCAAAAAATGATCATCTGAAAAGGCTTGTGAACTGGGAAAAATTAGTCTGACATTGGTCACTTGGTTGTGACCATCTCACTCTCTCCTTCCGTGAGGCAGTGGGCTGCGTCACAGCAGCTGGGAAGCTTCAATACTTTGTAGAACTGCCTTCTTACCTCCCAGTGATATCACATCACCTCACCATACTTAATTTCACAGATAAAGAAATTAAAATCCAAGGAGACTAGGTAACTTGCCATAGGTCAGCATCAAGAACTTGAACTCCTTGTTTTCTGACCCTGAACCTCATGGTTTTCCCACTACTTCTCACTCATACTGTGAAAATTCTATGAAAATGCATCAAAATAATCAAATGGAAGAAAGGAAAAGCTGGGGAATCACATGCAACCTATAACATATCTACACAACAAAATGAAGCTTTAGGATTTATTATATCCCCATTTTCAGCTGTGAAAATGGAATGGTTAATCACTTTGCTAATCAACTTGATATACTTAAACTTCTTTTTTATCCAGGGAACTACATAGAAGAAACGGAAAACAACTGACTCAGGCTGACATACCAATACTCTTTCACTGTGCTTACTAAGCCCTCCGCCCCTGCAAAGAAACAAGTCATGCTGACACTAACAAGTTTGCTTGTCTTCGCTAGATAGTCCCACTCCTGCGGAGACATCCTGCCTGTCCAAGCTGAAAAATTAATGAAACAGCCCAAGGACATCCCACCCCAAGCAATTTCTGTAGCTCCCTCTCCCTTGCTCTCCACACCCATTGCCATACCCTCCCTTTGTTCCTAGCACCCATATGTAATGCTTTCCCAAAACTTGCCTTTTGAGCAGTAACTTTTTGTTGCCGTTCGGCATGAATGCTAGTTTAGTTCAATAAACTTCTCCTATACTTTGGTTTTCAGAGTCTGTTTTCAGCAAAACACAGTTCTAGGGCTTAAACCTTCTTGAGCTCCTCAAAACTATTACTGTTTTTGTATGTAACTCTTTAAGGAAGCTAATTTATCTCTAAAGAGAAAATGTTAACCACTTTGGATAGAAACATACTAGCACCTTATCCCATATGTTGGTGTCAACTCAGCATTTTATTAAAAGATTACTCCCTTGGAGAATCAATCCTGGTTGTTAGGATACTAAGATGCACCTGAAAATGCCATGCCATGGTGCTCCAAGCCCAGCAGCTAAGAACCTTGGCTTCTGTGCTGTGTAGAATGGTGGCCCCCAAAGCTATGTCCACCTGGAGCATGTGGATGTGACCTTATTTGGAAAAAAGGACCTTTGCAGATGTGATTAAGTTAAGGGATTATCTGGGTGGGCCCTAAATCCAATGCAGGGGTCCTTATAAGAGAAAGAAAGTGGAAGATTTGAGTGACAGGAGAAAGCGATATGAAGACAGAGGCAGGGATTGAAACGATGCAACCACAAGAACGCCAGGAGCCACCAGAAGCTCGAAGAAGCAAGAAGATTCTCCCCCAGAGATCTGGAGGGAGTGTGGCCCTGCCACCACATTGATTTCAGACTTCTGGACTCCAGCAGTGTGAGGGAATGAACTTCTGTGGTTTCAAGCCCTCCAATATTGTGGTACTTTGTTACAGCAGCCCTAAGAAACAAAGATAGCACCTGTCTGATTTGTGTTGTAGTCAGTTAACAGACATGGCTAGAGTCTGATGTCCTAACATCTTGCAACTATTGGGGTACTCAAATCAGCATTTGGGGTGATTACCACTGACTATCAACCTTGAAATAAAGATTATGTGCTATTTCTTCTCAGTTTTCTCTCATTTCCTACCTAACTATAGGATAAATGATCTTCAATCAGCATGGTCAGTAGGAAGACTAATGGGAAAAAGAGATTGAAGTGTCTCAAGAGAAAATTGAATAAACTTGACAAGAAAAGAAAGCAACCTTAAACACGTTTCAAAACAAGGCAAATTTAAAGAAAAATTAAAAGTAAAAAATCAATCTGTGGTGGATTGAATTATGTATTCCAACATAGACATGTTCTTAATCTTAATCCGCATTCCTGTGGGTGTGAACCCATTGTAAATAGGACCCCTTGAAGATGTTACTTTTAGTGAAGGTGTGGCCCAACTGAATCAGAGTGGGTCTTAATCCATATTATGTAGGCTTTGTAAAGAGAAGAAACTAGAAGCCAAAAAAAAAAAAAAAAGCCACAGGGAAGAGCCAGAAGCTGGAAGTCTGCAGAAACAAGGAGAAAGTGATCTCCATATGACCAGAGGCAAGGAACCCCAAGGAACCCCAAGGAACCCCAAGAACTGCAGTAAGCCAGCACCAGAAAGCTACAGACTTCAGGGAAAGAGCTTGCCAACACCTTGATTTTGGACTTCTAGCCTCAAAACCATGAACCAATAAATCCCCATTGTTAAAAGTCAACCCATTGTGGCTTATTTGTCATGACAGAATGGCAAACTAAAACAAGCACTATCATTGATCTTTGCACTACATTTGACTTGTCCAGTGCTGTGCCAGTTTGGATGTATTATATCCCCCAAAACACCATGTTCTTTAATGCAATCTTGTGGGGCAGATGTATCAGTGTTGATTAGGTTGGAATCCTTTGAATGTTTCCATGGAAATGTGACTCAATCAACAGTGGGCAAAACATTTGATTAAATTATTTCCATGGAGATATGGGCCCCACTCATTCAGGGTGGGTCTTGATTTAATCACTGGAGTCCTATAAAAGAGCTCACAAACAGAAGGACCAGAGAGCAGCTGAGAGAGACATTTTGAAGATGCCCATTGAAAGCAGACTTTTACTGACGCTTTGGAAATGCTAGCCCCGAGTTCGCTCCAGAGAAGCTAAGAGAGGACAAAACGCCCCAAAAGCAATATTTTGAAGAATGCTCAGGAGCTGGAACACAACCTGGGATCAGCAGACACCAGCCAGGTGCCTTCCCAGCTAACAGAGGTTTTCTGGATGCCATTGGCCTTCCTTCAGCGAAGGGTTGTTGATGCCTTAATCTGAACATTTTCATGGCCTTCAGACCGTGAATTTGTAACCAAATAAATCCCCTTTGTAAAAGTCAATCCATTTATGGGGTTTTGCATAATGGCAGTATTAGCAAGCAGGAACAAGTGCTTTTCCAATTCTGGATTGTTTTGAGGTCTGGTGAGATAGAATGAAAGCAGTGCTTCTAACTAGTGATTATGCTGTGATCCCATTCTGTAATGCCTGTATGACCTAAGAAAGGTCTCTCAAACAGGGAATATTCTCCACACAAACACCTGAACAAAGGGTATGTGCTGGTATTCTCCGTTTCCCACCTCTACCCCCTAGTCTATTCTCAGTCATTCTCTCTTGTGGACTCAATTCTGGACCAGCTTTCCCTTGGCTGATTTCTGCTCTTCTGTAAGGGGTGTGGAGAGTGACAGAAGAGAGATCATTTCTTCCCTGTTTCCTCCATGTTTTGGAGTCATATCTCTGGCAACAGCTGTGTCTCTCCGTGACTAGTCTCTGGCGAGAGGAGCCCCCTCTCTCGCAATGCCAGCCCTCCCTGGGCTCCAGTAGCACCGTTTCCCCCCATCATCCCTCCAGCCTTGCTGCTGTTCTGAGTCTCTGGAAGTCTCAGCCTCCCTTGTCTGTACCTCTAACTGTGCCCGTACTCCTTGATTAAAGTCTCCTCACCTGAGCCATCTGGGTAAACTTTAATTTCCAGCTGGGACCGTGCTGATACGAACTCCTAATTTTCCTACCTTCCAGGCTATGCTGGGGTGGTCAGTAGGAGAGATGATGGTGGTAGAAATGTGCCAAGCATCTCCTTCCTCATAGCAGCACCTTTGGGAGAGCCTCGTTTTATTATGTTTATTCTATGCTCTGAGTCATTCAGAAAAAAGGGACTTGAGAAGTCTTCTTGTCTGTTTTGTAGTTCATGGAACATTATTAACAGTTTCTCAATTAATGTATGCTAATAGGGAACAACATTATTTAAGTATTTATTAAAGAATAGGCATTGTTTCAGGAACTTTACAATGTTATGCGTAATCCTCTCAGCCTCTGGCAAAAAGATTTTAATGTCCATTTCATTAGCCAAGAGCAGTGAAGCAAAATGCCCAGAATCACACATCTCAGGCCAGTGGCTGAGTGATGTCTGTCTGTCCCCCCAGCCATTCTGGTCTTTTATCTCTACCAGTTGTTGTTTGATGGAGCACCTCAAAAAACCACACACCCAGGAGCCTGTTGTAAGAGACCAGCAGATGTACCAAACATTTGTTTTCCTATTATCAACCACCAAGCTGTCTTGGGGAAGGGACAGAAGAAGTCTAATGAGAATTTGGGGCCATTTGGTTCCAACTTGACCCAAAAGAAGCAGAAATGAGGGATATTGCATTCAATGAATGCCCCTCCTAGACCTTCTCAAACTTTACGATGAGTGAAAAATGACAGAAGAAATTTGTTACAGCTTACTATTTCTCCAGTCACATTGTGAATACTTTATTTTAGTCTGTCTGCAATGGAGGCTGAGTAGCTACATTTTAATAGCTACTCCTGATGATTCTGAGGCAGATGGGTGAGGGCCACACATTCAGAACCTGTACTCAAAACTGCCAGTTCCATAAGAGCAGAGAAAATATCTGTCCCTTTCAGTGGCCTGTCCCTATATGCACAGGTGTGCCACTCAACATTTTTGAATGAATAAAGACTAGGCAAAAGTAAATCAACATCTGGACTCCCTTTTCTATGAGACCTTAATAACACATATGGAAATAAAGTGCTACTTCTCTGTGGAAGTTCTATTGATTGTTAAACTTGGCTTGAACATGGTGGGCTGGGCTGTGGTTAATCCACTGAGGAAATGGCCAAGTTTGAGTGGTACGAGTGGATATTTGCAAAGTATCATGCTTCTTTTCCCTAACAGTAAATTCCTTAACACAATGCTTTCTGACCATAAATACTTATTTAATAACATTCTTTCATTCATTTATTCAACAAAAATATTCATTAAAAATAGTGTATTTATAAGTGCCAAATATGGGCCAGCCACTCCATTACATATCTCAGTGAACAAAATCAAGCATGGCCCCCGTGCTTATGGAGCTTACAGACCACAGAAAGACATTAGCCACAAGATCACACATATAAATATGGCATTACAATTGTGATGCGCAAAGGAGAGATAAAAGTGCCATGAGAAGGTCTGGGGTGGGGTCCTAACCTAGTGAGGGGGAAGGTCCAGGAAGGATTTCTCTGAAGAAAACACTAAGTTACTGTCTTAAACAATAGGAATTTATTGGCTCACAGTTTTGAGGCTAAAAGAAATCCAAAATCAAGATCTCAGCAAGACTTGCTTTATCCTGTAGTCTATATATTCTGAAGCTGCCTGCCAGAAGCATTGAGAGTCCTTGGGGTTCCTTGACTTGCATTCCTGCCTCCCATCCCATGGTGTCCTCTCTCTTCTCTGTCTCCTGTTACGTTTTCTGCTGACTTCCTGCCTCTCTCTATGGCTTTATCCAACCCTGGTTTCCACTTTCTTCTGTTTACAAGGCCTCCAGTAAGCCAGATTAAGGCCCACCCTGCTTCAGCTGGCCACACTCTAAGTAAAAATGACATGTTCTAAAGGTCTTATAGATGGCAGGTTCACACCCACAGGGACATGGATTAAGATTAAGACTATGTGTTTGCTGGGGTACAAAGTTCACATCAACCTACCACAGTTGCTAAGGTACAAAGGATGAAAAATGAGAGTTGGGCAGAAAAGGTAATGTTAGAAACAGAGTTGCACCCGGAAGAAAACAAAGGCTCACCTGATTGTGAAGGAGAAAAGAAATTTATTTTCGTTCTTGCAAGAGCAGGCGCATGACCAAAAGAAAATGGAATGGTCGGTGCCCCGAACAAAGGAAAGGAGCACAATTTATTTCCTAAGCCTAACAAGCAGGTCCCTCCCGTTATCCCATTGGCTGGGTACTCCAGAGGTTACAGTTGATCCAAGAGAGCTGACTAACCCATCTTTGATTACACCTCATATTCCTTCACATTTCAGTGACTTTGGTTGTTACTGGCATTAACTCTAGGCTTACGTCAGAAGCCCTTTCTTTCCCTCTAATCGCAGAAGTTTGTGCTAGTTGTGTTTAGCTTCTTTTTCCCCTATTCCACATCACCTTTATGTGAAAGCTAAACTTAACCCTTTTCTTACAGATTAGAGGGAAAGAAAGGGCCTCTGATGTAAGCCTAGAGTGGAAGCCAGCTACAGCAAAGTATGTCTGAGGGCATCTGGAAAAAGGAGACTATATGGTGAGCTGATCTTCAATTGTTAAATACTGTATTCAGAAAACACTCAGGGCCTTTCTCTGAGCTAGTCATGATGATAAAGGGCAACATCTGTGGGTACTCTCAGTAAAAGACACTACACACTGAAAACTGTTATACGTTGGTGTGGGGTTTATATGATCATTTGATCCTGTCAATCTCCCAGAAGACCCCAGTAGAGGCAACCTGTAACAGTGGTCATTCCCTTCGGACATCTAAGCTGTGATTATTTTGCTGAATTGTCAAAATTGCTTTACTTATTCCAAATAATTTCATAAATGACAAATAAGTGTGATCAATGGACATACTAGAAACACTCAGTACTTTGGTAATAGTCTAACTACATCGTTAAAAGACCAAAAAAAATAATTAAACACAAAAAGAAGTGTTTGACTGGAGGCGGGGCAAGATGGCGGACTGGTGAGCTGTATGTTTTAGTTACTCCTCCAGGAAAGTAGGTAGAAAGCCAGGAACTGCGTAGACTGGACACCACAGAGCAATCTGACTTTGGGCATACTTCACACAACACTCATGAAAATGTGGAACTGCTGAGATCAGCGAAATCTGTAAGTTTTTGTGGCCAGGGGACCCGCGCCCCTCCCTGCCAGGCTCGGTCCCGTGGGAGGAAGGGCTGTCAGCGCCGGGAAGGAGAAGGGAGAACTGCAGTGGCAGCCCTTATCAGAAACTCATTCTACTGATCCAAACTCCAACCATAGATAGACGGAGACCAGACACCAGAGAATCTGAGAGCAGCCAGCCCAGCAGAGAGGAGACAGACATAGAAAAAAACAGCATGAAAAACTCCAAAATAAAAGTGGAGGATTTTTGGAGTTCTTGTGAACATAGAAAGGGGAAGGGCAGAGCTCAGGCCCTCAGGCTCATATGGAAATCCCGAAGAAAAGCTGATCTCTCTGCTCTGTGGACCTTTCCTTAATGGCCCTAATTGCTTTGTCTCTTAGCATTTTGATAACCCATTAGATCTGTGAGGAGGGCCCGTTTTTTTTTTTTTTTTTTAATCCTTTTTTCTTTTTCTAAAACAATTACTCTAAGAAGCCCAATACAGAAAGCTTCAAACACTTGCAGTTTGGGCAGGTCAAGACAAGAGCAGAACTAAGAGAGCTCTGAGACAAAAGGCAATAATTCAGTGGCTGAGAAAATTCACTAAACACCACAACTTCCCAAGAAAAGGGGGGTGTCTGCTCACAGCCATCATCCTGGTGGACAGGAAACACTCCTGCCCATTGCCAGCCACATAGCCCAGAGCTGCCCCACACAACCCAGTGTGACGGAAGTGCTTCAAATAACAGGCACACTCCACAAAACTGGGCGTGGACATTAGCCTTCCCTGCAACCTCAGCTGATTGTCCCAGAGCTGGGAAGGTGGAGCAGTGTGAATTAACAAAGCCCCATTCAGCCATCATTTCAGCAGACTGGGAGCCTCCTTACACAGCCCAGCAGCCCAGAACCGCCCTGGGGGGACAGCACTCACCTGTGACATAGCACAGTCATCCCTCAACAGAGGACCAGGGGGTGCACGGCCTGGAAGAGGGACCCACTTGCAAGTCTCAGGAGCCATACGCCAATATCAAGGACTTGTGGGTCAGTGGCAGAGACAAACTGTGGCAGGACTGAACTGAAGGATTAGACTATTGCAGCAGCTTTAAAACTCCAGGATCACCAGGGAGATTTGATTGTTAGAGCCACCACCCTTCCCTGACTGCCCAGAAACACGCCCCATATACAGAGCGGGCAACACCAACTATACACACAAGCTTGGTACACCAATTCGACCCCACAAGACTCGCTCCCCCACTCACAACAAAGGCTAAGCAGGGGAGAACTGGCTTGTGGAGAACAGGTGGCTAGTGGATGCCACCTGCTGGTTAGTTAGAGAAAGTATACTCCACGAAGCTGTAGATCTGATAAATTAGAGATAAGGACTTCAATTGGTCTACAAATCCTAAAAGAACCCTATCAAGTTCAGCAAATGCCAAGAGGCCAAAAACAACAAAAAATAAAGCATATGAAAAAAAAAGACTATACGGATAACCCAAGCCCAAGCACGCAAATCAAAAGACCAGAAGAGACACAGCACCTAGAGCAGCTACTCAAAGAACTAAAGATGAACAATGAGACCACAGTACAGGACACAAAGGATATCAAGAAGACCCTAGAAGAGCATAAAGAAGACATTGCAAGACTAAATAAAAAAATAGATGATCTTATGGAAATTAAAGAAACTGTTGACCAAATTAAAAAGATTCTGGACACTCATAGTACAAGACTAGAGGAAGTTGAACAACGAATCAGTGACCTGGAAGATGACAGAATGGAAAATGAAAGCATAAAAGAAAGAATGGGGAAAAAAATTGACAAAATCGAAACGGACCTCAGGGATATGATAGATAATATGAAACATCCGATTTTAAGACTCATTGGTGCTCCATAAGGGGAAGAAAAGGGTAAAGGTCTAGGAAGAGTATTCAAAGAAATTGTTGGGGAAAACTTCCCAAATCTTCTAAACAACATAAATACACAAATCATAAATGCTCAGCGAACTCCAAATTGAATAAATCCAAATAAACCCACTCCAAGATATATTCTGATCACACTGTCAAACACAGAAGAGAAGGAGCAAGTTCTGAAAGCAGCAAGAGAAAAGCAATTCACCACATACAAAGGAAACAGCATAAGACTAAGTAGTGACTACTCAGCAGCCACCATGGAGGCGAGAAGGCAGTGGCACGATATATTTAAAATTCTGAGTGAGAAAAATTTCCAACCAAGAATACTTTATCCAGCAAAGATCTCCTTCAAATTTGAGGGAGAGCTTAAATTTTTCACAGACAAACAAATGCTGAGAGAATTTGCTAACAAGAGACCTGCCCTACTGGAGATACTAAAGGGAGCGCTACAGACAGAGAAACAAAGAAACGACAGAGAGACTTGGAGAAAGGTTCAATACTAAAGAGATTTGGTATGGGTACAACAAAGGATATTAATAGAGAGAGGGGAAAAATATATATGACAAACATAAACCAAAGGATAAGATGCCTGATTCAAGAAACGCCTTCACGGTTATAACGTTGAATGTAAATGGATTAAACTCCCCGATTAAAAGATATAGATTCGCAGAATGGATAAAAAAAAAAAAGAACCATAAATATGTTGCATACGAGAGACTCATCTTAGACACAGGGACACAAAGAAATTGAAAGTGAAAGGATGGAAAAAAATATTTCATGCAAGCTACAACCAAAAGAAAGCAGGTGTAGCAATATTAATCTCAGATAAAATAGACTTTAAATGCAGGGATGTTTGGAAGGACAAAGAAGGCCACTACATACTAATAAAAGGGGCAATTCAACAAGAAGAAACAACAATCATAAATGTCTATGCACCCAATCGAGGTGCCACAAAATACATGAGAGAAACACTGGCAAAACTAAAGGAAGCAATTGATGTTTCCACAATAATTGTGGGAGACTTCAACACATCACTCTCTCCTATACATAGATCAACCAGACAGAAGACCAATAAGGAAATTGAGAACCTAAACAATCTGATAAATGAATTAGATTTAACAGACATATACAGAACATTACATCCCAAATCACCAGGACACACATACTTTTCTAGGACTCATGGAACTTTCTCCAGAATAGATCATATGCTGGGACATAAAACAAGCCTCAATAAATTTAAAAAGATTGAAATTATTCAAAGCACATTCTCTGACCACAATGGAATACAATTAGAAGTCAAAAACCATCAGAGACTTAGAAAATTCACAAATACCTGGAGGTTAAACAACACACTCCTAAACAATCAGTGGGTTAAAGAAGAAATAGCAAGAGAAATTGCTAAATATATAGAGACGAATGAAAATGAGAACACAACATACCAAAACCTATGGGATGCAGCAAAAGCAGTGCTGAGGGGGAAATTTATAGCACTAAACGCATATATTAAAAAGGAAGAAAGAGCCAAAATCAAAGAACTAATGGATCAACTGCAGAAGCTAGAAAATGAACAGCAAACCAATCCTAAACCAAGTACAAGAAAAGAAATAACAAGGATTAAAGCAGAAATAAATGACATAGAGAACAAAAAAACAATAGAGAGGATAAATATCACCAAAAGTTGGTTCTTTGAGAAGATCAACAAGATTGAAAAGCCCCTAGCTAGACTGACAAAATCAAAAAGAGAGAAGACCCATATAAACAAAATAATGAATGAAAAAGGTGACATAACTGCAGATCCTGAAGAAATTAAAAAAATTATAAGAGGATACTATGAACAACTGTATGGCAACAAACTGGATAATGTAGAGGAAATGGACAATTTTCTGGAAACATATGAACAACCTAGACTGACCAGAGAAGAAATAAAAGACCTCAATCAACCCATCACAAGCAAAGAGATCCAATCAGTCATCAAAAATCTTCCCACAAATAAATGCCCAGGCCCAGATGGCTTCACAGGGGAATTCTACCAAACTTTCCAGAAAGAACTGACACCCATCTTACTCAAACTCTTTCAAAACATTGAAGAAAATGGAACACTACCTAACTCATTTTATGAAGCTAACATCAATCTAATACCAAAACCAGGCAAAGATGCTACAAAAAAGGAAAACTACCGGCTAATCTCCCTAATGAATATAGATGCAAAAATCCTCAACAAAATACTTGCAAATCGAATCCAAAGACACATTAAAAAAATCATACACCATGACCAAGTGGGGTTCATTCCAGGCATGCAAGGATGGTTCAACATAAGAAAATCAATCAATGTATTACAACACATTAACAAGTCAAAAGGGAAAAATCAAATGATCATCTCAATAGATGCTGAAAAAGCATTTGACAATATCCAACATCCGTTTTTGATAAAAACACTTCAAAAGGTAGGAATTGAAGGAAACTTCCTCAATATGATAAAGAGCATATATGAAAAACCCACAGCCAGCATAGCACTCAATGGTGAGAGGCTGAAAGCCTTCCCTCTAAGATCAGGAACAAGACAAGGATGCCCGCTGTCACCACTGTTATTCAACATTGTGCTGGAAGTGCTAGCCAGGGCAATCCGGCAAGACAAACAAATAAAAGGCATCCAAATTGGAAAAGAAGAAGTAAAACTGTCATTGTTTGCAATGATATGATCTTATATCTGGAAAATCCTGAGAAATCTACGATACAGCTACTAGAGCTAATAAACAAATTTAGCAAAGCAGCAGGATACAAGATTAATGCACATAAGTCAGTAATGTTTCTATATGCTAGAAATGAACAAACTGAAGAGACACTCAAGAAAAAGATACCATCTCAATAGCAACTAAAAAAATCAAGTACCTAGGAATAAACTTAAACAAAGATGTAAAAGACCTATACAAAGAAAACTACATAACTCTACTAAAAGAAATAGAAGGGGACCTTAAAAGATGGAAAAATATTCCATGTTCATGGATAGGAAGACTAAATGTCATTAAGATGTCAATTCTACCCAAACTCATCTACAGATTCAATGCAATCCCAATCAAAATTCCAACAACCTACTTTGCAGACTTGGAAAAGCTAGTTATCAAATTTATTTGGAAAGGGTAGATGCCTTGAATTGCTAAAGACACTCTAAAAAAGAAAAACGAAGTGGGAGGACTTACACTCCCTGACTTTGAAGCTTATTATAAAGCCACAGTTGCCAAAACAGCATGGTACTGGCACAAAGATAGACATATAGATCAATGGAATCGAATTGAGAATTCGGAGATAGACCCTCAGATCTATGGCCGACTGATCTTTGATAAGGCCCCCAAAGTCACTGAACTGAGTCATAATGGTCTTTTCAACAAATGGGGCTGGGAGAGTTGGATATCCATATCCAAAAGAATGAAAGAGGACCCCTACCTCACACTCTACACAAAAATTACCTCAAAATGGACCAAAGATCTCAATATAAAAGAAAGTACCATAAAACTCCTAGAAGATAATGTAGGAAAACATCTTCAAGACCTTGTATTAGGCGGCCACTTCCTAGACTTTACACCCAAAGCACAAGCAAGAAAAGAAAAAATAGATAAATGGGAACTCCTCAAGCTTAGAAGTTTCTGCACCTCAAAGGAATTTCTCAAAAAGGTAAAGAGGCAGCCAACTCAATGGGAAAAAATTTTTGGAAACCATGTATCTGACAAAAGACTGATATCTTGCATATACAAAGAAATCCTACAACTCAATGACAATAGTACAGACAGCCCAATTATAAAATGGGCAAAAGATATGAAAAGACAGTTCTCTGAAGAGGAAATACAAATGGCCAAGAAACACATGAAAAAATGTTCAGCTTCACTAGCTAGTAGAGAGATGCAAATTAAAACCACAATAAGATACCATCTAACACCGATTAGAGTGGCTGCCATTAAACAAACAGGAAACTACAAATGCTGGAGGGGATGTGGAGAAATTGGAACTCTTATTCATTGTTGGTGGGACTGTATAATGGTCCAGCCACTCTGGAAGTCAGTTTGGCAGTTCCTTAGAAAACTAGATATAGAGTTACCATTCGATCCAGCGATTGCACTTCTCGGTATATACCCGGAAGATCGGAAAGCAGTGACACGAACAGATATCTGCACGCCAATGTTCATAGCAGCATTATTCACAATTGCCAAGAGATGGAAACAACCCAAATGTCCTTCAACAGATGAGTGGATAAATAAAATGTGGTATATACACACGATGGAATACTACGCAGCAGTAAGAAGGAACGATCTTGTGAAACATATGACAACATGGATGAACCTTGAAGACATAATGCTGAGCGAAATAAGCCAGGCACAAAAAGAGAAATATTATATGCTACCACTAATGTGAAGTTTGAAAAATGTAAAACAAATGGTTTATAATGTAGAATGTAGGGGAACTAGCAATAGAGAGCAATTAAGGAAGGGGGAACAATAATCCAAGAAGAACAGATAAGCTATTTAATGTTCTGGGGATGCCCAGGAATGACTATGGTCTGTTAATTTCTGATGGATATAGTAGGAACAAGTTCACAGAAATGTTGCTATATTAGGTAATTTTCTTGGGGTAAAGTAGGAACAGGTTGGAAGTAAAGCAGTTATCTTAGGTTAGTTGTCTTTTTCTTACTCCCTTTTTACAGTCTCTTTGAAATGTTCTTTTATTGTATTTTTGTTTTGTTTTGTTTTGTTTTGTTTTTAATTTTTTTTTCCATACAGTTGATTTAAAAAAGAAAAAAAAAGTTAAAAAAAAAAAAAAGGAAAAAAATATGTAGTGCCCCCTTGAGGAGCCTGTGGAGAATGCAGGGGTATTGGCCTACCCCACCTCGATGGTTGCTAACATGACCACAGACATAGGGGACTGGTGGTTTGATGGGTTGAGCCCTCTACCATAGGCTTTACCCTTGGGAAGACGGTTGCCACAAAGGAGAGACTAGGCCTCCCTATAATTGTGCCTAAGAGCCTCCTCCCGAATGCCTCTTTGTTGCTCAGATGTGGCCCTCTCTCTCTAGCTAAGCCAACTAGAAATCACTGCCCTCCCCCCTACATGGGATCAGACACCCAGGGGAGTGAATCTCCCTGACAACGTGAAATATGACTTCAGGGGAGGAATGTAGACCTGGCATCGTGGGATGGAGAACATCTTCTTGACCAAAAGGGGGATGTGAAAGGAAATGAAATAAGCTTCAGTGGCAGAGAGATTCCAAAAGGAGCCGAGAGGTCACTCTGGTGGGCACTCTTATGCACAATTTAGACAACCCGTTTTAAGTTCTAAAGAATTCGGGTAGCTGGTGGTGGATACCTGAAACTATCAAACTACAACCCAGAACCCATGAATCTCGAAGACAATTGTATAAAAATGTAGCTTCTGAGGGGTGACAATGGGATTGGGAAAGCCATAAGGACCACACTCCACTTTGTCTAGTTTATGGATGGATGAGTAGAAAAATAGGGGAAGGAAACAAACAAACAAACAGACAAAGGTACCCAGTGTTCTTTTTTACTTCAATTGCTCTTTTTCACTTTAATTATTATTCTTGTTATTTTTGGGTGTGTGCTAATGAAGGTGTCAGGGATTGATTTAGGTGATGAATGTACAACTATGTAATGGTACTGTGAACAATCGAATGTACAATTTGTTTTGTATGACTGCGTGGTATGTGAATATATCTCAATAAAATGAAGATAAAAAAAAGAAGTGTTTATATTTTTAACAGTTTTTAAATCAACTTGGAAGAGTGACACACAAATTGTCAGTTTCACAGTGCCATATCAATAGAATAGTAAATAATGTTAAATCTCTATTATATTGATATTTAGGATAACTGTATGAATCAATTATAAATAGAGAGATCCATAGATAACTGTATTGTTCATGCACAAATATGTGTTGTTTTGAATGAAGAGAAAAGTAATATAGGCCTCTATTAGCTTAAAGTAATTTAAAATATAGGAACTTAATAATGTTTTGTTATTCATAAATTTTCATTTAGAATACAATATTTTTAACACATAAAGAAACACTCCTGTAGGCATTTTAAGTTGAAATACTAGGCAAAATACTTGGATTCCACAGACGCTACTTTCGGAATAATCAACCATCACCAAAAATAGTGAAGTCACTGAACTGAACAAAGCCATTTTAGCAGCACTCTTCTTAGCTCTTGCTCAAGCCAAATGTCTTTGGCTAAGTCCTAGAGTCAATGAGCAACTCCCGTTAGCCCTGCAAGGCTGCGATACGTGGCAATGCAGAGTAAAAGGAGACCCTTTTAATTGCCTTTCCAGTTTGCGAATTATTTTTAAGTGTATTAATTTATGAAATTGGAAATTAAAAGGTCTGCTTTTTCTTTCAGTGCTCCATAATTTTGAACTATCCATTTCATTTAAATCAGGTACTATGTCACGCACCAAATTTCAAGCTGCCATTTGCAACCCATTTCATTGCGCATGCACGTGCAAGGTGCAGAGAAGGATCCAAAAAGAGTTGGCGATCACATTTCTCCCAGTTCCGCAGGCGAGATACAAGGCAGCAAGTAAAAACTCCGTCATGTTCCCAGGTAGAGTTTGGGTTATTATGTTTTCATTTCTAAAGCAAGCCAAATGCCTGAAATAAGTCTAAAGGCTTACTTTTTTTTATCGAAGCAAGTTGATTGCAAATAGAATTTGAGCAATTAGGTCTTTTGTTGTGAGATGGGACTCACCGGAAGGGCAAGGCTTTGTATGCAACAATCAACACCGCAGCCTGCTTAACTCATCACACAACTTGCAGTAGTCTTCCAGGTCCTCACTGCTTTCAGCCTGTTTTAGTTCTGATATTTTCTTGTCTGTTTATTTATGACCCGATATTCTCTACGGGTACACAAACTATAGGTTAATGTGTAGTAAATCATCTGGAATGATACATATTGAACAGTTCACCATGGTTACCTCTGGGATAAGGGGGGTGGTGGAAGTCAAAGGGAATTTAGCTGCATCAATAACATCTTCCCTTTCACAATAAGGAAATAGTTGAAACTATGGTGCTGTAACTCACAACAATTTTTGAAATTTCCTATATAACTTCTTGTTAAATAAGACTTTGAAAGATATTATCTTTTTGTATGTATGTTATATTTCACAAAAAGGAAATAACTGAAACTGTGGAATTGTAACCTATAATATTCTTTGAAATTTGCTCTCTAACTACTTGTTAAATTGCACTTGGAAAGTTATCACTTCTATGTATTTGTTATATTCTACAACAAAAAATATGATTAAAAAATAATATCTTCCCTTTTTATAAGGAAAAGGTAGTTGTCTACTGCTTGTGTGAATAAAAATTAATATAAATAAATAAACCAGAGATTTCACAGTGATTTTCAGTGGAGATGGTACCAACCGTCAAGGTACATTTTGGGAATTGTAGAGGGGTCTGCTGGCTGTGGCAATGACTGGGGACACGTCTATCAGCCAGTGAGTAGAGATCATGGATACTAGATGCCCTGCTATGCTTGAGTAGTCTCCTACAGTGAAAAATTGCCTCATGTCCTGCACAATTTTCAAATGTCCTGCTAGACATTTACATAGAAAAACAAAGGGTTTTATTTTTGCATGATTTTAATATGCACTGAATTTTCCAGGAATGCAACTTTGCACTTATAAAATAAGGGAAGATGGCACTCTGTTTGGTTCAGAACTTTACCATGAGTTTTCATCGTATTGGAAAATATGTCACCAGCAGTAGCATCGCTTATGATACTTGAGTTGCCAATAAAACACAACTACATTGTCTACACTTGCAGCCATCACGTTCCTGATAATTCTTCACAGAGGCACAAGTAACTGACCACTTAATTCTGTCTTCTTGTATGGTCATGCCTAAGCCTTCATAGACTGAAACACATATTATTCTATTATACATGTCTTTAATTGTATTTTTTCTTTACATCATTGGACACTATATGAATTTTTAAAAGTATGTGTACAGGTAGATTATATTATTTATGAATTGCACTTCAGGATACTAAGAGGGTGCTACAAAATATGTGTTACGGAAAGGGAGTGTTTGTTCTTAAAGAATGAGAACTATTGGGCTTCTGCAAAAATCTGAGAGAGAAACGCTGAAGACTCAAACTAAAGCTTTGGAAATGGAGAGAAAGAAAGCATTCAGGAGACACTCTGAAAGCAAAAATCAAAAAGACATGTTTGTGTATCATATATTAGGTTGAGAAAGAAGAGCTACTAGGTGGATATTAGTTTTACCACCTGAAACACACAAATACAAGGAAGATACTGGCTTCCATGTGGGATATTTCAGCTTAAAGCATCTGTGGGCAATAGGGAGATATTCAGAAGACATTGAAAGACAGGTACATGGATTTAGCGACCAAGAGACATCAAGTTGGGAGTACCCATGCAAACAGTGGTTGTTGGAGGCTTGGAATGAAAAATGCACAGAATGAGAAGGGAAAAAAACCCAGGACAAACCCTTTGGGTGTTTCACTAAAGGGCTCACAAAACTGGGGAAGATCATGGAGGAGTCTACATTTGTCAGTCTTACCTTCCTGTCTAGCTTGACGCTTCTCAAGATAAAAAATGAAAAACAAACCAAGAGCAGCAAAGCACAAAATCCTGTGCTTCATATCGCTTCACATTCTGTGCACTGCCTGGCAGAACACAGGGTCCCTGGGAAGCATGTGATGATTCCAGTCACCTGGCACTGCCCCGCACTTTTCCTTCTTGGGGTGTCGTGGGGGAAGAATATTCCTAGCACAATTGGGCTTTGCCAAGCACAGATGTCATCCCACTTGGTAGGAAGATTCATCCAAAACTCATGGATGTCTCAGGGTTCAGAGTTCACCGTCAGGCCAAGAGGAGATCATCTTTACCTGACTGTTGTCACGGCTCTGCTATGGGATGGATACTACACTCAGTAAATACATTCATGATGTAGAGAAGGGGTGACTTGTCCCTTGGGGGACAAGCCATTTTCTCCACATTGTCAAAATCATGACTGTGTTTAACAGTGGAAGACATGCCATTCCCAAAGCCCTTATGCAGCTCAAAACCAGAAACGCCATGCTCCTACACCCCAAGCCTGCGTCCTGCACCCCAGCAGCAGCCCTCTCCTCTCTATGACATCGTAACCTCAGGGCCGCTCCCTCTGGCTTCATCCCCACATTTCACTTGCCTGCCAGGACGTACAACATTAAACAGGAGAACTGTCACCGAAGGCACATACCTGTGGTCACATAAACACATAAACACTTTCACTAGCAGCCATATTCTCAGGCTCTGGCCATCCTAGGCATCCCCCAGCCAGGGGAGACCCTTCTGGGCTGCCTTCTCGGTCCACTCTGCAGGAAATGGGTCCCAGATGTGCCACTGGCTGAGTCTACAAGGGAGTCGGTAACTGGGCTTTCTAGCCTGGGTCTCCAGGCTGTAGCAATTTCCCTGGACAATGCCAAGAAAGGAAAAGAAAAAGAGAGAGAGGCAGAATGTAAGAATGCTTCACATTGCTAACATATAGTTGCTGCAGAAAGACGGCAATGTTTTTGAGAATCCAGGTCCTGTTTTTGTTTTTTCGGAGATAACTTTGCGTGAGTATCTGTGTGTGAGTGTGTGAGTGTGACTGGTGTGTGTGTGTGTGTGTGTGTGTAAAGGGATAGGTAACAAAGGAAATGAGGGAAGGGAAGAGGAGATACTATTTCAGTCACAAAAACAAAGTTTCATGGATTTTAGACAAACTAAAATAACACTGCAATCCCATGTCAAATCAGGAAATTCAATAAATGTAGAAGAAAGATCAATACCTTATTCTCATTTTATCAGGGCACTTAACTCAAGATCATGACATATTTTTATTAATATATATTCACTAGAATAGCTTTAATTCTAAATCTCCACATTTCATGGATTAGAAACCTTAAAATCTCTGTACTTTGATAGCTTAATTTCTTCTTTGTTCACAGGCATGATGATTTTTAAATCCCACTTGAAAATAGAATTTAAACAACATAAAGCCATGACAATCTGAAATAGCCTCTGGAATTTTCCATAAGTAGACAATCTTAGCTGGAGACTCTGAACCTGAACACTGAATTAATCATTCTCCAGAATCATCCTAAGGTAAGCAGGAGGCTCTAGAACAGACCTTTAAATGAGCCGCAGTCGAGGAGAGGATTCCTTGGCCATTTGTGATCTTTTCAGAGTCACTGTGTATCTCATGAATATAAGAAACATGGCCAGTTGAGTGACCGTAGACAAGATACTTCTCTTATCTTCAGTTTCTTCCGTCTTAATGTGAAATATTAGATTACAGTTCCTTGCAGCTCAATTTTCTGAGTTTAATTCCTAAAGACCTCATTTTTTTTAAGCAAGATTAAAATTCATCATTCAATTTGTAGGCTTTGGACCCTCATAATACTTCATAATCCTAAAGATGTTGAAATTGTAAGGATGAAACTATGTATCCTATACTTACTGGATCTGTAACATCTAACTAGGTGCCATGAGATACTCAAAGGAAACAGATACTTTTATCCTAGAAAGACAAGACGTATCTAATGAAATGGGGAACAGGAGCTATTCCAGAAGGTTCCAGTCACCTTCTGCCTGTCAGTGGGGTTTACTGAGACTCCCCCTTGATTTCAACCTAAAGGGACACCTGTGCTCCCCTTTGTCAAAGAAGAGAGATTTGCTAATGGTTTTTAGTTGTTTGCTTCACTCTAGACATAAAGCTGAAAGTTAATGTCAAGTTTATTTGGCCCAGTGGTCAATCAATAGCTTTTGTTATGTGCCAGCCCCATCCTTGAAGTTCAGAGAAGAGGTTCATCATGCACTGAAAGCTAGGATCCAGTTAATCCAAAGAGCAAAAACTAAATCATACTAAAAATTCAGCCATTGGTCAAATATATACTCATTTCTTTTTAAAATCAACCATTGTAACAACATGAAAGTATAAATTCATTTCTGGCTATAAGAAATTTAAACAATATGAGTAAAATTGATCTAAAAAAAAGCATTACCTCCACTCCCAGCTCCTTTCCTGCATTACTGTCTGTCTCTCATGAAATCAGTGTGTATCCATTCAACTTTTTCTATTTACATATGAAATTATACAAATAAATACTTTTGCTTCAAGTCTGTATTTTTTTACATAAATGGAATAATTCTTTATTTTTGTGAAGTTTTTTAATTAACATGAAGTCTTTAAATATTTCCATAAGTTAAAAATACAGATTCCTTGCATTTTAAAAAAATTGCTGCACAATATTGCATAGAGTGGATTATGAAAGTTTTCATTATTATCCCATCAGTGGACATTCAGGGCTGTTTCTTTTTTTAAAACTATTCCATAAAACACCACAGGGACCAGTTTTGCACATGCCTCCTTATGCACATGTGGCTGTGTTTCTTTTGGGTAGATACCAAGAAAGGGGTTGTTGGCTCAAAAGATACATGCAATTTTAAAGGGTTTGGCAAAGCGCCCTACAAAAAGGCATTACACAGAGGGGATCTTCCTCTTGCCCTCAACAATGCATAATGTTACCTAATTGTAAAAGTTTTTCCCAATCTAATAAGTGAAAAATTGAAACATTTTAATTTGCATTTCCTTGACGTCATGTGTTTAAAAATATATTTATTCACCATTTGCATCTTTTTCTGTGGATTACCTATTCATATCCTTTGCCTTTTGTTTTCTGAAGGGTTTTCATTTTCTTATCAAATGATAGGCATTTTTTTCATATATTCTGATGCAAATCCTTTTTCTGTTATATATGTTAAAACAATTTTTTCCCAATTTTCTAATAGTTATTTGACTTTATGTAGGATGCCTTTGGCTAAAGAAAGGTTTCCTCCTTGTGGATCACACTCCTTTTATCCAGTGTATGGATGGATGAGTAGAAAAATGGGGGCAAAAAACTAAAGGAAAAATAGGGTGGGGGGGTCGATTTGGGTGTTCTTTTTTCACTATTATTTTTTTATTCTTATTAGCACTTTTTCTGGTACAAGGAAAATGTTAAAAAAATAGATCGGGGTGATCAGTGAACAACTATATGATGGTAATGTGATCAATTGATTATCTATTTTGGATGATTGTATCGTGCGTGAATAAATCTTACTTTAAAAAAATAAACAATGGGGGAGGAGGGGAATGGGATGTTTTGGATGTTCTTTTTCTTCATTTTAATTTTTATTTTATTCTTTGGAGTAAGGAAAATGTTCAAAGTTTGATTGTGGTGATGAAAGCACAACTATATGACAATACTGTGAACAACTGATTGTACACTTTGAATGTGTGTTATGTGATTATATCTCAATAAAATTGCATTAAAAAAAAAGAAAGGTTTCCTTTCTTTTTCTTCTTTAACTTTTCCTGGTACATATATCCAGATACATAGACATGTTTGCTTAAACATAATCTTATATGTGCTTCCTTAAGTATGGTCTTTTATGTCCTTTTGCTTCTGTCTCTGTTGACCTTGACCCACATTAGCCTCCTGCCATGTCTCCTACAATCCAGCTATACAGAAAGTAGGATAGACATGCAAAGATTGAAAAAATAAAAATGGAAAAAACCTACCAGGCAAATCCTATCAACTGAAAGAAAGTTGCTATAGCTGCATTACTATAGGATAAAACAGACCATAATGCAAAGAACATTACTAGAAATAGAGTTATCACATAATGGAAAATGTTTCAATTCAATCACTAAGAATTACTGTAAACATGTATGCACCCAATAACAGAGCCTTATAATACACAGAGCAAAATTTTACCAGCTTATAAGAAGAAATTGCTTTCCCTATGGTTGTCTTCTCCTCCATTTTCCTAGTAGCATGGAGTTAACTTTCACAGCAGCAGCAAACTGGAATAAGGACAGGATTTGAAATACATGAAAAGAAAAGCAAGTGACTAAAGATATATTTTACTAATAGAATAAATCTTAGCCATTTTTCTTTGAGAGTCAGTGCCAAATGAAGGGATCAGGAGAGATCATTTCACTTGTGGATGAGTAAAAGACATCAATGTACATTTAGAGGAAAGACATTTAAAGGAAGTAAGAAACCAAACTTTCAAGGAAAATTCCTGAAGTTTTTTTCTGGGTTTGGCAGTTTGCGTGTATGTTGTGTTTTAATTACAAAGTGCAGGGTTTCAGCATTTGGTCAGGGAACCATTCATAATTGAGGCCTTCCTGACCACAGTCAGCAAACCTTCCTTCACCTCCAGGAGGTTTGGCAAATCAGAACGGAGCCCATTTGCCAGGGAGTTGTGGTCCTCATCAAAGAAAGCACCCTCACTGTTGGCACCACAGCACACTTGTGATTTAAGAGATTGCCTACAAGATGCTGAGGCTAAAATGTCTCTTGGGGCTGGTTGGAAAGTGGGTAAATTCACAGTACAGAAACTAGCCTGTGTGAAAACTCTTCGCTCGGAGCCAATTTGCATGTGGCTTGCGGAAAGAAGAGAGGTTCAATTTCTGTTTCTTTCCATCCCACATCAGAAGCACAGAAATTGCTCTTAAACATTTAGCTAGTGCTTCTAGTACCTTTTCCATTCTGAAATGTTGGAGGAAGGATTTATGCTTCTAAAGATTCCTCTGTCCAAAGATTTCTCCAAGGAAGAAACAAATGCATGCATTTGCAATAAGGAGAACAACCGTGAGGAGTTTATACTCTATCTGAATTTATGCAAATACTTTTACCCATAAATGTTAGTCATGTACAAAAGCATAGTTTTCAAGATAAAATATCTTTACTTTTAACACCTCCATCTCACAAAATAGAGGCATTAATAATTCTTTATTATATTGATTCCATTCTACCACTATCAATGATTGATGTTCCATAAATCAGAAATACAGACTATAAAAAGAAAAGCCAGCGAAACTTGGAGAAAGAGAAGGAATAAGTAAGTATACAAGGATCGTCAGGCCACAAGCTGAAGAATTTCATCCTGACAAGCTTTCAGGAGATACATAATATACCTTCCAAAAGCTCTAAGGCATACAAAGTTTTAGGCACAGTCACACAGATTTTTATTAAGAATCACCTTTCTAGAACATTCTAGAAAGTTTCTATTCTTCCTTAATGCTTTGAGTTCACTTGTTGGATATCATTAAGACATCTTACGATCTTGGTGGGAAGGATTTCAGCATATAACAAGAGACAGACTTTGAAAAGGAAAGCCCTCACTCTGGAAAACCATCATTCAGTTTAAAGGTGGGTGTGTAGAAATGCCTCTAACCAGTACTGGGACTTCTGGTGCCTCTCAGGGGGCTCGGTGGACCTCCACTGCCTTATCAGAGTAACGAGCTGTGTGCAGTGGTCTCAATGATCTCCGTTAACCCTCTAAGATGCTGCGATGCCCATCAGGCCTCATCTCTGTTTCTTGGCTCTCTTCTCTTGATGGCTGGGTTCAACTGACCCCTGGAAAGGGTTGGCGTTATCCCTGGGCAGGGGCAATTTGAAGGTTCTTGGAAGGCTCGGAGACCCAGGCTGGGGTTACCCTGGCTGCTAGCCTCCTTCTGGCCTTTGTGCCCAGATCGGGAAAAGGATTCCCAGCTCTGTTCCTGAGATTTAGTTCCTGCCTTGACCCTTGATCTGGAAACTAAATCCCTGATTCCCCCCAAAGCTGGACACATATATAAATTAAAACTGCAATGAGGTGTGGGAAATGTCATAGTAGATACAGGTGAAATTTATTCTGGGCAACCCAAAGAGAAACTGTAATGATGGGACCCTGCCATGTGTTTATAAGAGTCATTTCAGGAGGCGGGGCAAGATGGCAGACTGGTGAGCTGTATGTTTTAGTTACTCCTCCAGGAAAGTAGGTAGAAAGCCAGGAACTGCGTGGACTGGACACCACAGAGCAATCTGACTTTGGGCATACTTCATACAACACTCATGAAAACGTGGAACTGCTGAGATCAGCGAAATCTGTAAGTTTTTGCGGCCAGGGGACCCGCGCCCCTCCCTGCCAGGCTCAGTCCCGTGGGAGGAGGGGCTGTCAGCTCCGGGAAGGAGAAGGGAGAAGTGCAGTGGCAGCCCTTATCGGAAACTCATTCTACTGATCCAAAATCCAACCATAGATAGACTGAGACCAGACACCAGAGAATCTGAGAGCAGCCAGCCCAGCAGAGAGGAGACAGGCATAGAAAAAAAACAACACGAGAAACTCCAAAATAAAAGCAGAGGATTTTTGGAGTTCTGGTGAACATAGAAAGGGGAAGGGCCCTGAGGCGCATATGCAAATCCCGAAGAAAAGCTGATCTCTCTGCCCTGTGGACCTTTCCTTAATGGCCCTGGTTGCTTTGTCTCTTAGCATTTCAATAACCCATTAGATCTCTGAGGAGGGCCCGTTTTTTTTTTTTCCTTTTTTTTTTTTTTTTAATCCTTTTTTCTTTTTCTACAACAATTACTCTAAGAAGCCAATACAGAAAGCTTCAAAGACTTACTATTTGGGCAGGTCAAGTCAAGAGCAGAACTAGGAGAGCTCTGAGACAAAACGCAATAATCCAGTGGCTGAGAAAATTCACTAAACACCACAACTTCCCAAGAAAAGGGGGGTGTCCGCTCACAGCCATCATCCTGGTGGACAGGAAACACTCCTGCCCATCGCCAGCCCCATAGCCCAGAACTTCCCCAGACAACCCAGTGTGACGGAAGTGCTTCAAATAACAGGCACACACCACAAAACTGGGCGTGGACATTAGCCTTCCCTGCAACCTCAGCTGATTGTCCCAGAGTTGGGAAGGTAGAGCAGTGTGAATTAACAAAGCCCCATTCAGCCATCATTTCAGCAGACTGGGAGCCTCCCTACACAGCCCAGCAGCCCAGAACTGCCCTGGGGGGACAGCACTCACCTGTGACATAGCACAGTCATCCCTCAACAGAGGACCCGGGGTGCACGGCCTGGAAGAGGGGCCCACTTGCAAGTCTCTGGAGCCATACGCCAATACCAAGGACTTGTGGGTCAGTGGCAGAGACAAACTGTGGCAGGACTGAACTGAAGGATTAGACTATTGCAGCAGTTTTAAAACTCTAGGATCACCAGGGAGATTTGATTGTTAGAGCCACCCCCCCCTCCCTGACTGCCCAGAAACACGCCCCATATACAGGGCAGGCAACACCAACTACACACGCAAGCTTGGTACACCAATTGGACCCCACAAGACTCACTCCCCCACTCACCAAAAAGGCTAAGCAGGGGAGAACTGGCTTGTGGAGAACAGGTGGCTCGTGGACGCCACCTGCTGGTTAGTTAGAGAAAGTGTACTCCACGAAGCTGTAGATCTGATAAATTAGAGATAAGGACTTCAATTGGTCTACAAATCCTAAAAGAACCCTATCAAGTTCAGCAAATGCCACGAGGCCAAAAACAACAGAAAATTATAAAGCATATGAAAAAACCAGACGATATGGATAACCCAAGCCCAAGCACCCAAATCAAAAGACCAGAAGAGACACAGCACCTAGAGCAGCTACTCAAAGAACTAAAGATGAACAATGAGACCATAGTACAGGAGATAAAGGAAATCAAGAAGACCCTAGAAGAGCATAAAGAAGACATTGCAAGACTAAATAAAAAAATGGATGATCTTATGGAAATTAAAGAAACTGTTGACCAAATTAAAAAGATTCTGGACACTCATAGTACAAGACTAGAGGAAGCTGAACAACGAATCAGTGACCTGGAAGATGACAGAATGGAAAATGAAAGCATAAAAGAAAGAATGGGGAAAAAAATTGAAAAAATCGAAATGGACCTCAGGGATATGATAGATAATATGAAACGTCCAAATATAAGACTCATTGGTGTCCCAGAAGGGGAAGAAAAGGGTAAAGGTCTAGGAAGAGTATTCAAAGAAATTGTTGGGGAAAACTTCCCAAATCTTCTAAACAACATAAATACACAAATCATAAATGCTCAGCGAACTCCAAATAGAATAAATCCAAATAAACCCACTCCGAGACATATACTGATCACACTATCAAACACAGAAGAGAAGGAGCAAGTTCTGAAAGCAGCAAGAGAAAAGCAATTCACCACATACAAAGGAAACAGCATAAGACTAAGTAGTGACTACTCAGCAGCCACCATGGAGGCAAGAAGGCAGTGGCACGATATATTTAAAATTCTGAGTGAGAAAAATTTCCAGCCAAGAATACTTTATCCAGCAAAGCTCTCCTTCAAATTTGAGGGAGAGCTTAAATTTTTCACAGACAAACAAATGCTGAGAGAATTTGCTAACAAGAGACCTGCCCTACTGGAGATACTAAAGGGAGCCCTACACACAGAGAAACAAAGAAAGGACAGAGAGACTTGGAGAAAGGTTCAGTACTAAAGAGATTCGGTATGGGTACAATAAAGGATATTAATAGACAGAGGGGAAAAATGTGACAAACATAAACCAAAGGATAAGATGGCTGATTCAAGAAATGCCTTCACGGTTATAACGTTGAATGTAAATGGATTAAACTCCCCAATTAAAAGATATAGATTCGCAGAATGGATAAAAAAAATGAACCATCAATATGTTGCATACAAGAGACTCATCTTAGACACAGGGACACAAAGAAACTGAAAGTGAAAGGATGGAAAAAAATATTTCATGCAAGCTACAGCCAAAAGAAAGCAGGTGTAGCAATATTAATCTCAGATAAAATAGAATTCAAATGCAGGGATGTTTTGAGAGACAAAGAAGGCCACTACGTACTAATAAAAGGGGCAATTCAGCAAGAAGAAATAACAATCGTAAATGTCTATGCACCCAACCAAGGTGCCACAAAATACGTGAGAGAAACACTGGCAAAACTAAAGGAAGCAATTGATGTTTCCACAATAATTGTGGGAGACTTCAACACATCACTCTCTCCTATAGATAGATCAACCAGACAGAAGACCAATAAGGAAATTGAAAACCTAAACAATCTGGTAAATGAATTAGATTTAACAGACATATACAGAACATTACATCCCAAATCACCAGGATACACATACTTTTCTAGTGCTCATGGAACTTTCTCCAGAATAGATCATATGCTGGGACATAAAACAAGCCTCAATAAATTTAAAAAGATTGAAATTATTCAAAGCACATTCTCTGACCACAATGGAATACAATTAGAAGTCAATAACCATCAGAGACATAGAAAATTCACAAATACCTGGAGGTTAAACAACACACTCCTAAACAATCAGTGGGTTAAAGAAGAAATAGCAAGAGAAATTGCTAAATATATAGAGACGAATGAAAATGAGAACACAACATACCAAAACCTATGGGATGCAGCAAAAGCAGTGCTGAGGGGGAAATTTATAGCACTAAACACATATATTAAAAAGGAAGAAAGAGCCAAAATCAAAGAACTAATGGATCAACTGCAGAAGCGAGAAAATGAACAGCAAACCAACCCTAAACCAAGTAGAAGAAAAGAAATAACAAGGATTAAAGCAGAAATAAATGACATAGAGAACAAAAAAACAATAGAGAGGATAAATATCACCAAAAGTTGGTTCTTTGAGAAGATCAACAAGATTGACAAGCCCCTAGCTAGACTGACAAAATCAAAAAGAGAGAAGACCCATATAAACAAAATAATGAATGAAAAAGGTGACATAACTGCAGATCCTGAAGAAATTAAAAAAATTATAAGAGGATACTATGAACAACTGTATGGCAACAAACTGGATAATGTAGAGGAAATGGACAATTTCCTGGAAACATATGAACAACCTAGACTGACCAGAGAAGAAATAGAAGACCTCAACCAACCCATCACAAGCAAAGAGATCCAATCAGTCATCAAAAATCTTCCCACAAATAAATGCCCAGGGCCAGATGGCTTCACAGGGGAATTCTACCAAACTTTCCAGAAAGAACTGACACCAATCTTACTCAAACTCTTTCAAAACATTGAAGAAAATGGAACACTACCTAACTCATTTTATGAAGCTAACATCAATCTAATACCAAAACCAGGCAAAGATGTTACAAAAAAGGAAAACTACCGGCCAATCTCCCTAATGAATATAGATGCAAAAATCCTCAACAAAATACTTGCAAATCGAATCCAAAGACACATTAAAAAAATCATACACCATGACCAAGTGGGGTTTATTCCAGGCATGCAAGGATGTTTCAACATAAGAAAATCAATCAATGTATTACAACACATTAACAAGTCAAAAGGGAAAAATCAATTGATCATCTCAATAGATGCAGAAAAAGCATTTGACAAAATCCAACATCCGTTTTTGATAAAAACACTTCAAAAGGTAGGAATTGAAGGAAACTTCCTCAACATGATAAAGAGCATATATGAAAAACCCACAGCCAGCATAGTACTCAATGGTGAGAGACTGAAAGCCTTCCCTCTAAGATCAGGAACAAGACAAGGATGCCCGCTGTCACCACTGTTATTCAACATTGTGCTGGATGTGCTAGCCAGGGCAATCCGGCAAGACAAAGAAATAAAAGGCATCCAAATTGGAAAAGAAGAAGTAAAACTGTCATTGTTTGCAGATGATATGATCTTATATCTAGAAAACCCTGAGAAATCGACGATACAGCTACTAGAGCTAATAAACAAATTTAGCAAAGTAGCGGGATACAAGGTTAATGCACATAAGTCAGTAATGTTTCTATATGCTAGAAATGAACAAACCAAAGAAACACTCAAGAAAAAGATACCATTTTCAATAGCAACTAAAAAAATCAAGTACCTAGGAATAAACTTAACCAAAGATGTAAAAGACCTATACAAAGAAAACTACATAACTCTACTAAAAGAAATAGAAGGGGACCTTAAAAGATGGAAAAATATTCCATGTTCATGGATAGGAAGACTAAATGTCATTAAGATGTCAATTCTACCCAAACTCATCTACAGATTCAATGCAATCCCAATCAAAATTCCAACAACCTACTTTGCAGACTTGGAAAAGCTAGTTATCAAATTTATTTGGAAAGGGAAAATGCCTCAAATTGCTAAAGACACTCTAAAAAAGAAAAACAAAGTGGGAGGACTTACACTCCCTGACTTTGAAGCTTATTATAAAGCCACAGTTGCCAAAACAGCATGGTACTGGCACAAAGATAGACATATAGATCAATGGAATCGAATTGAGAATTCAGAGATAGACCCTCAGATCTATGGCCGACTGATCTTTGATAAGGCCCCCAAAGTCACTGAACTGAGTCATAATGGTCTTTTCAACAAATGGGGCTGGGAGAGTTGGATATCCATATCCAAAAGAATGAAAGAGGACCCCTACCTCACCCCCTACACAAAAATTAACTCAAAATAGACCAAAGATCTCAATATAAAAGAAAGTACCATAAAACTCCTAGAAGATAATGTAGGAAAACATCTTCAAGACCTTGTATTAGGTGGCCACTTCCTAGACTTTACACACAAAGCACAAGCAACAAAAGAGAAAATAGACAAATGGGAACTCCTCAAGCTTAGAAGTTTCTGCACCTCAAAGGAATTTCTCAAAAAGGTAAAGAGGCAGCCAACTCAATGGGAAAAAATTTTTGGAAACCATGTATCTGACAAAAGACTGATATCTTGCATATATAAAGAAATCCTACAACTCAATGACAATAGTACAGTCGGCCCAATTATAAAATGGGCAAAAGATATGAAAAGACAGTTCTCTGAAGAGGAAATACAAATGGCCAAGAAACACATGAAAAAATGTTCAGCTTCACTAGCTATTAGAGAGATGCAAATTAAGACCACAATGAGATACCATCTAACACCGGTTAGAATGGCTGCCATTAACAAACAGGAAACTACAAATGCTGGAGGGGATGTGGAGAAATTGGAACTCTTATTCACTGTTGGTGGGACTGTATAATGGTTCAGCCACTCTGGAAGTCAGTCTGGCAGTTCCTTAGAAAACTAGATATAGAGTTACCATTCGATCCAGCGATTGCACTTCTCGGTATATACCCGGAAGATCGGAAAGCAGTGACACGAACGGATATCTGCACGCCAATGTTCATAGCAGCATTATTCACAATTGCCAAAAGATGGAAACAACCCAAATGTCCTTCAACAGATGAGTGGATAAATAAAATGTGGTATATACACACGATGGAATACTACGCAGCAGTAAGAAGGAACGATCTCGTGAAACATATGACAACATGGATGAACCTTGAAGACATAATGCTGAGTGAAATAAGCCAGGCACAAAAAGAGAAATATTATATGCTACCACTAATGTGAACTTTGAAAAATGTAAAACAAATGGCTTATAATGTAGAATGTAGGGGAACTAGCAATAGAGAGCAATTAAGGAAGGGGGAACAATAATCCAAGAAGAACAGATAAGCTATTTAACGTTCTGGGGATGCCCAGGAATGACTATGGTCTGTTAATTTCTGATGGATATAGTAGGAGCAAGTTCACAGAAATGTTGCTATATTAGGTAACTTTCTTGGGGTAAAGTAGGAACATGTTGGAAGTTAAGCAGTTATCTTAGGTTAGTTGTCTTTTTCTTACTCCCTTGTTATGGTCTCTTTGAAATGTTCTTTTATTGTATGTTTGTTTTCTTTTTAACTTTTTTTCATACAGTTGATTTAAAAAAGAAGGGAAAGTTAAAAAAAAAAAAAAAAAAAAACAAGGGAAAAAAAAAGATGCAGTGCCCCCTTGAGGAGCCTGTGGAGAATGCAGGGGTATTTGCCTACCCCACCTCCATGGTTGCTAACATGACCACAGACATAGGGGACTGGTGGTTTGATGGGTTGAGCCCTCTACCACAGGTTTTACCCTTGGGAAGACGGTTGCTGCAAAGGAGAGGCTAGGCCTCCCTATGGTTGTGCCTAAGAGCCTCCTCCCGAATGCCTCTTTGTTGCTCAGATGTGGCCCTGTCTCTCTAGCTAAGCCAACTTGAAAGGTGAAATCACTGCCCTCCCCCCTACGTGGGATCAGACACCCAGGGGAGTGAATCTCCCTGGCAACGTGGAATATGACTCCTGGGGAGGAATGTACACCTGGCATTGTGGGACGGAGAACATCTTCTTGACCAAAAGGGGGATGTGAAAGGAAATGAAATAAGCTTCAGTGGCAGAGAGAATCCAAAAGGAGCCGAGAGGTCACTCTGGTGGGCACTCTTACGCACACTTTAGACAACCCTTTTTAGGTTCTAAAGAATTGGGGTAGCTGGTGGTGGATACCTGAAACTATCAAACTACAACCCAGAACCCATGAATCTCGAAGACAGTTGTATAAAAATGTAGCTTATGAGGGGTGACAAGGGGATTGGGAAAGCCATAAGGACCACACTCCACTTTGTCTAGTTTATGGATGGATGAGTAGAAAAATAGGGGAAGGAAACAAACAGACAAAGGTACCCAGTGTTCTTTTTTACTTCTGTTGCTCTTTTTCACTCTAATTATTATTCTTGTTATTCTTGTGTGTGTGCTAATGAAGGTGTCAGGGATTGATTTGGGTGATGAATGTACAACTATGTAATGGTACTGTGAACAATCGAAAGTACGATTTGTTTTGTATGACTGCGTGGTATATGAATATATCTCAATGAAATGAAGATTAAAAAAAAAAAAAAAAAAAAAAAACCAAAAAAAGACATAATGCTGAGCAAAATAAGCCAGGCACAAAAAGAGAGATATTGTATGTTACCACTAATGTGAATTCTGTGAAAAATGTACAATGTTTTATACTGTAGAATGTAGGGGACCTAGAGATACCAATTAGTGGAGGGGGAATGATAATCTAATAAGAACAGATAAACTATGGAGGGTAATCTCAATGTTATGGGAATGCTCAGGAATGATTATGGTTTGTAAACTTTCTTGGATATAGTAAGATCATGTTGGAAGCAATAGAGTTATTTTAGGTTTTTTTTTTCTCTTATTCCTTTGTTTTCTTAGGGGTTGTTAATTTTCTTGGGGTATGGTAGGAACATGTTGGAAGCAATGTAGTTATTTTAGGTTATTTGTTTTCCTTACTCCTCTGTTTGGACATGGTTTATTAATTTTCTTGGGGTATGGTAGGAACATATTGGAAGCAAAGTAGTTATTTTAGGTTATTTGTTTTCCTTAATCCATTGCTTTGTTTGAAATGTTGTGGGGTTTTTTGGTTGTTGTTTGCCTGTTTGTTTTTAATTTTTTGATAAACAAAGTTAAAAAATTGAAAAAAAAATCAGTAGAAAAATGGGAGTAAAAACTAAATGACAAATAGGGTGGGATGGGGGGATGGTTTGGGTATTCTCTTTTCACTTTTATTTTTTATTCTTATTCTGATTCTTTCTGATGTAAGGAAAATGTTCAGAAATAGATTGTGGTGATGAACGCATAACTATATGATCATACTGTGAACAGTTGATTGTATACCATGGATGACTGTATGGTTTGTGAATATATTTCAATAAAACAATTTAAAAAAAAAAAAAAAAAAAAGAGTCATTTCAACAATGCTGAGTTCTTTGCAAGACAGGTATGGAGGTAAGGGCAAATAAAAATATGTGGGCCAATAGAGGGTATCCATCAAAGGACAAATCAGCAAATGGTTAAGCAACTCAGAAATGATTGTAAAATAGAAGTGGTTCTAAAAGGGGGAAACGAAATGTAACATAATAAAGTTTCAGTGGCTGAGAGATTTCAAATGGAGTTGAGAGGTCACTCTGGTGGACATTCTTATGCACTACATAGATATCCCTTTTTAGGTTTTAGTGTATTGGAATAGCTAGAAGGAAATACCTGAAACTGTCGAACTGCAACCCAGTAGCCTTGATTCTTGAAGATGATTGTATAACTATGTAGCTTACACAGTGTGACTGTGTGATTGTGAAAGCCTTGTGGCTCACACTTCCTTTATCCAGTGTATGGATGGATGAGTAGAAAAATGGGGACAAAAAACTAAATGAAAAATAGGGTGAGATGGGGGTGGAATGGTTTGGGTGCTCTTTTTTACTTTTATTTTTTATTCTTATTTTTATTCTTTTTGCAGTAAGAAAAATGTTCAAAAATTGGGGTGATGAATGCACAACTATATGATGGTGCTGTGAACAGTTGGACTGTACACCATGGATGATTGTATGGTATGTGAATATATCTCAATAAAACTGAATAAAAAAATAGAAGTGGCTCTGCTTCTGATGGATGCATTCCTGAGTTCTTATTCCTGAGCATCCTATATTTATTGTTCTTCCCTGTTCTCCATCAGCATTTCCTCTATAAAGCACATATCGAGACAGTTTGTTGGAAGGAGTTAAATACACACACACAATTAAACAAATATGCCTACAATGTGATTTTTAAAATGATAGTGAGAGGATATTAGAAACTAAAGGCTATTTACATATCTAAACTCTGATTTCAACTCTTTGGAAAAATCTGACTAGAAAAGATGATGAGACTTACAGAGAATAGGCCATGTGAAGCACAACAAAGTGCAGAAATGAGGTGAATTTTTGCAAGAAAATATCCATTTTTCCCCTCTACTGTGTCATGTTTTGTGATTTACTAATGATGTTTGGCTCAAGAGTTTTAATGAGATAAATAGTGATTTTTCTTTTAGGCCAGTGTTTCATTATCAACCCCTTTTTTTCATTATCACCCCCTCCAAGGAAACTTTTTATACATCTTCTCCTAATAGCCCTCCATGAGATTGTAATACCACAGATAATACTGTATACCTGTTTATGTACTCTAGGATATATGTGCTTTATACATAAAAATAATAAGATTTTTTCACCTCATCCAAGAACTAATTTTTGTAACCTTGAGGGTGATGTGCCCCACCTTGACAATGCATGTTTTATACTGTGAAAAATAGGGGTGCCATATAAGCTGCTGAAAGACAGGAAGACATCAATACTAATAGGGTCCACACTAATCAGACAGCTCCAGAACAGAATGAAATACAAGAGGATGGAGGTGTGCCTTCCAGCATCTTCCTCTTAAGTATGGACTTATTAAAGTAGATAAAAATAATAAATCACAGAACTTGAAGCAAATCAGCCAAAGAAAGCTACAAACAAACAAAAAAAATGTACAACAAAAAGAAAATATAATTGATGTTGGAGAATGGGTCCTTGAAAATTCTTGGTTTTTTCTTAAAAGAGAGAAGATGGAGAAAGCAATTGTAAAAGGATAAATAGGGAAAGTGGAAAAGAAAATAAACACAGTGACTTTGGAAGTTTTTTTATATATATATATTTTTTATTGTGAAATTTAACACATTTTTTTCCATCAAGATTTTCAGAAGCCAACTTTCATATCTGGTAGTTATATCTGGCTCCCAGTCAAAGAGAATATCGCCTCAGTGATGGAGAACATTCTGGGCTCCGTGGATCAATGACAAAGACACAGCATAGAAGGAGCATCTATAACTGGAGAAAATTGGGAGCAGATGCGGGATTAAGCATATTCAACAAAGAACTGATGTACACTTAACGGATTCTTTGCAAGTTTCAACTTTTAGAACACTGCAGAGAAAAATGGCTCAGGAAAAGCTTAAAGTTTACCTGTTCATATTCCAAGATGGCACAAAACCAAGGAAGTTCCAGAGATATTCCATAATATGCACAAGCATTTTATAAAACAAAACTTGGGAACATTGATTAAGATAACAGTTGGGTATCTGAGTTGACCATCTACAGTCTAAAAGAAATTCAAGGTGGGACTATTTACAATGGTTCTGGGGTTGGGCATTGTTTTCTACCCGTTCTCCCTTCTATGACCTCCCCTCTCTGTCACCTTTGCTGGTTTAGCCCTGTCTTTCTCATCCCCTAAATAAGGCAGGCATGAAGGGCAATTTTTATCCTCTTTTGTCTCTGTGCTCTCTTCCCTTGCCAGTCGCTAACATCTCATTTCTTCAGCTATCATCTGCAGTCAGAGCTCTCCCGAAACCATCTTTCTGGCCTGACCTGTCTCCTGATCAGCAGACATAATTCCCAACTGCCTTCTAGATATTTCTACATGGATTGCCTACGAACATCTCAAAATCAAGATGAACAAAACAAAGCTCATAATTATGAACCCTTTCGACTTCCTTGTTTCTGTTAAATAAGCTTCTCAGAACACAGGATATGCATGCCTCTCTGTCCTCACTCATGTGTCCAGTTGGCATCAAGGTGATAATTCTACCTTAGCTGTTTCCCAATACCTTAGTCAGGTCCTGAACCTCCTGCCTGGATACTGCAATTGCATTATCATTGGTATTCTCCAATCCCTCTCTCCAATCCATTCTTTGTGCTCTTTTCAGAGTAATCCTCCTAAGGCACACATCATATCTGGCTACCCAGCAACAACAACAAAAAAAAAACTTAAATTGATGCCCATTTCCTACCACTTACAGTCAGTGCTGAAGCTCACCTACTTTTCTCACCAACTGTCACCCCACTTTGTTCCCACCATCCCTTAAAGGTACCAGAAAGGCCAATGCAACCCAACTATCGACTGTTTCATTAGCACATCCTACATTTTCTTGCCTCAATGTCTTGCCCAAATCATTCCACTGCTTAAAACAGTCTTGTCTCTTCTCTCAACTTTGCCTGTCAATATCTAACCCTCAGTCAAAGCTAGGGTCAAATTCCACCTCCATACTAACTCTCTTCCTGAATCCCTGCTCCAAACTTCACAGGACTCTGTGCCTCTCATAATATGCTTTGTCACATTTTATCTTTATTAATAATACAAACGGAGTGAATATGCTGAATATGTTTTAGGTACCATCTCTCTTATTCTGGTGCCCAGTGCAGACATCATCAATCAATCACAGCACTCTCTCACACTAAACATAGTTATTAGTCTCAGAATCCATCTCACTGTGCTTCTGTCAGTCATGGCCAATTCATTCAAGTTCATACATGAGAATGTAGAGTGGGGATCGTAGTAAATATCCAATAAATGTTAGCTATTGTTGTTATTAATATTATTATTATATCCTAGTGCAATGCTCATCACATAAAAGAGATTGTTGAAGGTCAGATTGTTGATTAAACAAACTGCTATTAAAATGTTGAGTTTCCCACATTTCCCCCCACCTTCCTACTTATTGAAGGCCTGAACTTAAATTCCTTTCAAGCCAGTTTGTCATGCTGAAGAAAAATATGCTGTTTTCCAGAGTAAACAGACTTCATTATTCTCTCTAGTGCACATACTGATCATCAATAAATGCCATTAAGCCTCCAATTCAGCATGAGTTGACATTTCACCAACCTCAGAAAAATCTGAGGAAATCTTTTAGTCACTGAATCTCTGGATTAGCTGACTTTTGTTTCCACTAGCCACAACAGATGAATTCCTGGGGAAAAGCTGGGTCCCATTTGAAGTGGATGCAGGATCAAAGTGCTGGGTTGGGGCTGATGGTTTGACTGTCAGGGATGTTCCCTAAGAAGATGGGTGGAAGTGGCTGGAGAAACATCTGCTCTTGGATGTCAACTGTTTACTCACGATGCTTGCACATTTACTCTTCCAAAGCCTTAAGTACTTCCACAGTGACTGCTGTGCAAGTGCTGTTTCTCATCATCCTGAAAGAATGACATTGACAACAATGGTGGAGATGATGAGGATGATGATGATGACACAATGCATTTGCATAATTCTCTACCATTTGCAAGTCTGAGGAATGGCTGAGAGGAAAATTAAATATATACAGGGGGAGGAGAATAAGAAAGGGGGTGCTTCAAATTTGAAAATTACAGAAGGCCTGATGGGAAGAAGATTCTAAACCACATGGCAAGATTGGGATCCATTCCTCTGAGGCCTCACTCCAAGTTGGACGTTGGGTCTTGGAAGGGCATGAGGCCCAAACTAAATCCAAGCTTTCCATCTGCATGGGGGATTCTTGATTTGATGGTAGAAGTTCCAAAGTATCAAATTTCTAGTCTCAAGGTTAGACCTTTTTAAAAATTTCTCCCCTCCCTGTGATGCCTTCAGAGAATAGGATGTTTGCCTACTCCCCAAATCCCTCAGATCACTCATTCCCATGCAGCAATTAACTCCAGCTTTGTTCATGTCTGTTATTTTGCTGGCTTGTTTCTTTGGTGAAGGGAGTCAGGTTTTCTTGGTGATGACAGAACAATCCAGTGTGCTGTCTTTCCCCCACCCAGGCCACCAATCACAGGGATCAGGGCCCAGGACCACCACTGGGGCCACGATATCTGCTTATCGTCCGTATCTGTGTGGCCCATCACTCAGGGGGATAATGAAGATGATCACGTCACAGTGCTTGGGGTTGGAGTTAGACTGAACATAAATGCCTTTTTGCTATTGTAATTAGCTTGCAATCTCAGATATAAATTCATTACAGCCTCTGATGTCCAGCCTTCAAATCTAATATTATGAGATGTTGGCTAGTATATTTTCATCCTGAAATCATACAATTTCTTGAATGTTGAGAGAAAATACTGGTGGTTGTTTGTTTTTGTTTTTTTATAGAACCATTTTCTATCTATCCTAAATTAGGGTGTCCCAGGAAAACAGATGAATAGCTGGAAAGTTATGTATAGGAAGAGGTGAGTAAGGCAGGGGCATGCTACACTTACAAAATAAGATTTGGTAAAATGGCTTATATATGGATGTCCAGATGACAGAATTGTCTGTACAGGATTGTTATTTGAAATAACTCATTTTTTAAATCACAGCAATTTGACTAAAGTATGATTGCAATCAACACATGGTGTTAGTAACACAGGCCTGGCTGCAAGTTGTACAAATTGAAAGGTAGGTGATATCACGACAGCCTCAGCAACTCTGGATTGATGCAGATAAAGCACACAAACAACCATGATAAAATAGAATTGAAGCAAAGTCATGATGTGAAAATCTCACTGATTTCATAGAAGAGAAGATATATATTACTGATTCAGAGACACTAGGAGTTGAAAGAAGATTCTGAAAACGTAAGATAAAGCAAGAGCAATGGGATGGAGAACCATGCATCAACCCTCATCTTCAGCTCGGTTCTGCAAGCACTATTGCAGCAGATATTCGCAGGAGACTTTTGTCCTACCGCTATCTGCAGCTTAACAAGGGTTTCCTGAAAAGGAAAAAAGTTAATTTATTTTTTTTAAGTACAAAATGTTTTCTTTGGCCATGTTTAAGAAAAAACATGCATTGCAAGTCCATTTTCAAATATCTGAACTGATAAGAAAAATTTACCCACTGGGATTTTTAATTGAATATGGTCTTTCCATTTTTGGGTAAACTTGGATGTTTTCAATTAGTACAAAATGATAACACAAGGTAATTTTTGCATAGTACTTTTATATTAAATGCAGTATTTCCTGAAACTTATATTCTCTTAAAACCGAGCTGTGTCCTACCAGATGATATCATTGCAAAATATTTGTCTCTTATGGATCACTGTGCTTTTTTTTGGAATAAAAGTGTTCAGAGACCTTTAGACACCTGGGCCAGATCCCAGGTATTGCATTATTTTTTACTGTAGGGACAAGGATACCATCCAACCACTTATCAGACTGAAAATGCTAATGCTAACGTGTTTGTACCCACAAACTTCCACATTTGCAAAAGAGCTTATAATTCTTTCCAAGTCTAAGAAATGTAGTTTCCAGAAAACATGAGCTCCCCTGTAGTTTGAGCAACTTCTTGTGCAGAAAGTGAGTCTCTGTCATTTTTATCTCATAAGGCTCTGCTGTGTCACTAAAAAATCGGGGGAGTGACAACCTCCTAGATTCTGGCAGGCATTGTAGACAATCAACTAATTTTTTATTTTTTATTTTTTTCCAGAAGAACATGACCTCTGAACAAGAAAAAATTCTCAGGCTGAATTGTTGTCGAGATGTAGACTCAGCTGTGAGATACCTGTTATGTATTAGTGACTTGCTTTCTTCATGTGTAGGAGTGAATGTAAGGTGTTTGCTTATTCTCCAAACAACTTGTTATGCCAAGGAGAAAGGTCCCAGAAAAAAACAGAAGGGGACACAGACCTCAAAAACATTCTGCTAAATGAAAGAAGCCAGATGGAAAAGACCACATGTTGTATGAGTCCACTTATAAAAAATGTCCAGAACAGGCAATTCTATAAAGACAGAGAGTACATTTGCCTGGGTCTGAGGGTGGAAAAGGGATTTACTACAAATGGTCCCAAGAGATCCCTTTGGGGTGATGGAACCTTTTCAAACTGGGTTGTGGTGATGGTTTAACAACTCTCTAAATTTACTAAAATAGTTGAACTATACACTTAAAATAGGTGAGTGTTATGGTATGTAAAAAATAGAAGGGGTATATAAAAAGTAATTATCACCTTCTAACATATGGAATATACCCTGTTCAGAAAAAAGCAGAGAGCAACCCTATATTTGCACACTTGCATACAAAAAAAGTAAGTGAATTGCATAGTTTCTTTCATATTTCCGTAAAAGCTATGAATTGAATGAATGGTCATATCCTTCTTCAACTGAGCAATAACTTCTCCCTCAGCCTATAATTTGCTCTATTATATATTATATCTATGATTATAAGCAAAGCCTGTAATCTAGGCATTTTTGGGATTCCTAGGGAAATTCCAAGCAAATTCATTGGATTTACCCATTTCAAACATTATCCAAGAATTACATTTCTTTCATCTTTTTATGTCATTATTGTAACATTTTGTTCTGATACCATTTTAAACTTAACAGAAAAATTGCAAAAGTAGTAAAGTAGTACAAAGAATTCTGTATGCCATCACCCAGATTCACCAATTATTTACATTTTGCCCCATTTGCTTTATCATTCTTTTTCTGAAATCTTTCATCTTTTGCAAATATAAATATACTACATAAGCATTATAAAAATAAAATGAGTTAGATAAGTATAATAGCATCTCCATTACCTTACAACCTGGAGAAAATCATTAACAATTTATTGAATACTCTTCATAGAGGGTTTGTGAGAGGCAAATGATATAGTCTATGTTAAAGTTCTTTGTAAATTTTAAAGTACATGAAAAAATATGAGTTGCTATCCAAAAAAAAAAAAAAAAAGCAGTTGTTTCTAGTTTCCTCCTACAGTTGAGCAGACAGCTACCATCTACACTTTATCTCATCTCACATAGAAAGTGACTTTTCTTGAAAGCCATGTGGAGGCCGGGGTGGTCAGCTGCCTTACCAGACTGAATGAAACAGTGAAACACCCAAGGTATAAGTCTGAGCAAAAAACAAAGGAATAGCTAATGAAGCAATATTACACTTCTTTTATATACGTTTCATGTACACCCAGAATAAGACAGTCCCCTGTACTTTCACAAATCATCACAAAAGAGGATACATTGCATTGCTTAGTTTGTTTAGTAATTGTTTTTCCCAGCCATCCACCTCCTAACTCACAGGTTTCCCATCAATGATTGCATGTGCTTGGAAGCTCAACAACAGGACACAGCTAACACCAACTCTAATCAGAATCAAACTCATAGAAAGGACCCCTGGCTGCACCCTGCTGACAATGAATAGAGAGAAGTTAAAAAAAGACAGTGAATGAAAAGGGGTTACCCTAGCAAAGAACATATTAAAACAACTACTGCCTTCAATAAGTGCCTCCACTTCTCTTTTAACAATGCACTCTCCTTCTTGCAGCCACCCTAGCCTAAATGTTGTCACAATGAACCCTCCTAGCCTTACAGAATCTCACAGATCCTGTCCAGACACTCAGTGGGTGTGTAGGCTGCAAGGCAATGATGATAAACACCAACAGATCCTTAACACTACTGAGAAGTGGCATGGGACAATTCCTTCAAAGGGGCAAGACCTTCCAAAGCCTTAGGGAAACCTTGTTCAAAGGAGGATGACTATTTCTTTGAGGAAATATGTGTGCATCTGTGTAAGAGTGCATTTGCAGACTTCTAGGGAAGATGGCAGAGTAGGGAGCTCCACGACTCAGTCCTCCGACTAGAACAACCATTAAACAGACAGGAACTGTCTGAAACAACTATTTTGAAACTCCAAAGGCCAGAAGAACACTGTACAGCATCCAGGGAAGAGTAGGAGGAAGAGGCAGATAAATTATGGTAAAGAACTATAAATTACTCTCTCCACGTGGCAGCTACCAGCGCCCATTCCCCACTCTCATGTCAGGCCACCTTGGGGTCCAGTCCCTGACCAGCAGCTGGTGACAGAAAGTGATGTAACAAATCTATTCCCCAAGAACAGCTGATGGCTGATCACGGCTTTTGATTAGCTAATTAGGATCACTGTTCCCAGCTCTAAGGACAGCTATTGTGTCAACTACTGCCCCAGACAAAGACAGTGGAAGCCATTGTTTCAACTCTCCCCAGATAGGGGTGGAGGTGGTGGAGATGTGAAGATGCAGGGCTTCCTCAGGGCTTGGGGGTCAGCATTTCCTGGGCAAGCCAAGAAAGCGCAACTTTGGGGAGCATCTGAAAAACTTTGAGTGACCTTCCTGATTCTCTTCCCAGGGTACATTAGGGCTGATCTGCAACCTCTTTGTGGCTCCTTAGCTATATTTTGGCTGGGAAAGACTAACCTGGGAAAATCCTCTCCCAGGTGACCCTACTCCCGGAATTTTCCCTCCAGGCAAAAGCAGAATGGGACAATAAAAGGAGGGTAAAAAACTATAGAGCTGGAGAGTCTGGGACAAAGACCTATCAGTGTCAAACACCCAAGAGAGGGAGGTCTGTACCCTTGGAAACAGAGAGGAAAACAAAAACTCGTGCAGATAGGGGAAGACCAAAACAATAAAAAAGCAAAAGCCCAGGACAAGACAGAGGCCCAGAAAAACAGGGAAAGCCCTGCACACTGCATTGGCCTTGGGCAGACCTTCCTGATAAGAGGGCTGAAGCTCAAGAAAATCTCCATCTTATCACCAGCTGGTTATAAAACCAATAAACAGACATCCAGGGAGTACACCCCAAGAATATTTTAAAACATTAAAATGTACAGTGTACAATAGTACAAGACAAACAAAAAAACAGGAAATGATGGTTCATCCAAAGGAAGAGGATGAAAGTACAGAAAACACCAATGAAGAAGACAAGAATGTAGGCATACCAAACAAAGCCTTTAAAAAAATGCTCTTAAAAATGCTCAAGGAGAGGAAGGAAACTACAGAGAAAAAACTAAAGGGTATCAGGAAAACAATGAATGAACAATATGAGAGTCTAATTAAAGACGCAGAAATTTTAAACAGGAACCAAACAGAACTACTAGACTTGAAGACCACAGTAACTGAAAGGAAGAAATTCCCAGGAGAATTTTAGGAGCAGATTGGAGCTGGCAGAAGAAAGAATCAGTGAACTTGAAGACAAGACAAATGAAATGGGTCAGACTTAGAAGAAGAAAGAATAAAGAAATATTAAAAGCAAGAATATTCTCAGCTATGGGACACCATCAAGTGCACCAATATACACATTATCAGAGTCCCAGAAGGAGAAGAAGGAAAGAAAGGGGCAGAAGGAATAGTCGAAGAAATAATGACAAAGAACCTCCCAAATTTGGCAAAAGATGTGAATATGCACATCCAAGAAGCTCAGAGAACACCAAATGAGGATAAACATGAAGAAAAACACAGCCCATCATAACTGATTACACTATCAAATGCAAAGAACAAGGAGAGAGTTCTGAAAGCTGTGAGAAAAAATCAATGTATTACGTACAAGGGAGACCCAATTAGATTGAGCACTGATTTTTCATCAGAAACTATGGAGGCAAGAAGGCAGTGGGTTGAAATACTTGAAGTGCTGAAGGAAAACTGCTAGCCAAGAATTTTATATCTGACAACACTCTGTATCAAAAATGAGGGAGAAATTAAGGCATTCTCAGATAAATAAAAGCTGGGGGATTCATCACCACTAGGACCAGCCCTACAAACAATGATAAAGGAAGTTCTTCAGATTGAAAGGAAAGGACACTAGACAAAGCAGCATAAAGAAATAAAATCCTGTGGTAAAGGTAACCATTTGGGTAATTACAAATGCCAGTATTATTGTGTAGTATTGTTTGGTATGTAATTCTACTTCTTACTTCCTATAGGTACTAAAATGCAAATGCATTAAAAGTAATGATAAATCTAGGTTTTTGGACATGCAACATATAAAGATATGAGTAGCAATAAGTATAAAAAAAGGGTGGGGGGACAGATGTGTATGGAAAAATATATGTGCATGCTACTGAAGTTAAGTTGGTATCAAGCCAAATATGATTGCTATGTATTTAGGATGTTAAAATTTAACCCCACAGTAACTGCAAGGAATATAGATGAAAAATGTATTGAGGTAGAAGTGAGAAGGTACTCAATATGGTACAACACATAAAAGCAAATAAATATAAAAATAGGCTTTAATGGACATGAGGGACAAAAAAAGGTTTAAGACTTACAAATGTTAAATAGCAAAAGGGCAGAAAAAATCCTGTGTTATCAGTAGTGACTTTAAATATAAATGGATTAAACTCACCAGTCAAAAGGCAGAGAGTAGCAGAATGGATTAGAAAAAAAACTATGGCCCAACTATATGCTATCTGCAAGATCATATTAAAGTCAAAGACACACATAGGTTGAGGGTGAATGGATAGGAAAAAATACACCACGCAAGTAGTAGCTATACTAATATTAAATAAAAGAGATTTGAAGTCAAAACAGTTATGAGAAACAAATATGGTCATTATATACTAATAAAGGGGACAATTCAACAGGAAGAGGTAATAGTTATTAATATATACGTACCTAACAGCAGAGCCCCAAAATATATGAAGCAAATACTAACAGATTTGAAGGGAGAAATTGACAGTTCTATATTAATAGTAGGAAACTTTAACGCACCACTCTCAATAATGGATAGAACATCTAGTCAGAAGATCAATGAGGAAATACAAGATTCAAATGATACTATAAAACAACTAGACCTAACATATATATAAAACACTGCACTGCACCCAATGAAAACAGAATACACATCTTTTCAAGGGCACATGGATCATTCTCCAGGATATACCATATATTGGGTCACAAAATAAGTCCCGATAAATTCAAAAATATTGAAATTATACAATGCATATTCTCTGACCACAACAGAATGAAGTTAGAAATCAGCAGCAAAGGAGAAATGGAAAATTCACACATATGGAATTTAAACAACATACTATTAAACCACCAATGGGTTAAAGAGGAAATCAGAAGAGAAAATAGGAAATATCTTGAGGCAAATGAAAATGAAAATACAATATGCCAAAACTTATGGGATCCAGTGAAGGCAGTGCCTACAGGGAAATTTATCGCTGTAAAAGCTTACATTAAAAAAGAAGAAAGATGGCAAAACATAGACCTAACCTCAAAATTAGAAGAACTAGAAAAAGAAGAGCAAACTAAACTCAAAGTGAGCAGAAGCAAGGAAATGACAAAAATTAGAGCAGAGATGAATGAAATAGAAAACAAAACAAACAAATACAGAGAGAGAATCAACAAAACCAAAAGTTGGTTCTTTGAAAAGATCAATAAAATCAACAAACCTTTAGCGATACTGACAAAGGAAAAAAGAGAGAGGATACAAATAATGAGAATCAGAAATGAAAAGGAAGCCATTATTACCAACCCTGCTGAAATAAAAAGGACTGTAAGAGGTCACTGTGAACAACAGTATCCCAATAAATTAGAAAATCTAGATGAAATGTACAAATTCTTGAAAATACACAAATACCAACATTGACTCAACAATAAATAGAAGAGCTCAACAAACCAATTACTAGTAAAGAGATTGAATTAGTAATCAAAGCCTCCCAACAAAGAAAAGCCCAGGACCAAATGGCTTCACACAGAAATTCTACCAAACATTCCAAGAAGACTTAACTCCAATTCTGCTCAAACTCTTCCAAAAAACTGAAGAGCAGGGAACACTCCCTAACTCATTCTATGAGGCCAGTATCTCCCTCATGCTAAAGTCAGATAAAATATCACAAGCTTATCTCTTAGCTTCTTTCTGAGCTTCTCCGGGGGGCAAACTCTGAATGACATATTTTAGTTTCTCTCCAAAATGTCTCTGTTTTGGGGTCCTCTATTCTATTCCAATCCTCTAATTCTGTCCCAAGGTCCTACTGTCTTAGTTTCTATAGCTTCATAATAAGTCTTGACATCTGGTAAGGCCATGTTCTTCTTCATAAGAATTATCTTGACTATTCCTGGCTATTTGCTCTTTCAATAAATTCTAAAATCAGCTTTTTGGAATTTTTATTAGACTTGCATTGTAAAAATTGTAAGACAATATATTTATAATAGAGGTTTTTCTATCTTAAGCATGTATGACTTTCCATTTAACAGTCTTCTTTAATACAGCTTAATAACATTGCATAATTTTCTCCAAAAAGATATTTCACTTCTTGTGTTACATTTATTTCTATGTGAATCTATCTTTTGTTGCTACCTACGGGTATCCTTTGGTAAAAACACATTTCTAACTGTTTACTGCTAGTGAATAGAAAAGTAATTTACTTCTGCATCTATCAAGAAAATTTATTCAATTCTCTCACTAATTCAAATAATTTGTTAGTTTTCTGGGGGTACAAAGTTTCTATATAGACAGTGATTTCACCTATAAATAAAAATAGGTTTGTTTCTTCCTCTACAAACCTTATACCTTTTCTTTTGTGTTCTCTTATTGCACAGGCTAGGAATCCAGGATAATGCTGAAAGGAAGTGGCAATGATTATATCTTTGTTTTTTTATGGTTAAAAGGGCAATTTTACTTACGGTGAGCCATGAATGCCTTTGTTGTTTGGTGGTGGTGCTGCAGTTGATGCTTGCAGATACCTTTTGTCTTCTATTCTTAATTTGCTAAGAGTTTTTATTAAAAATAGATGCTGAATTCTTTCAAGTCCTTTTCCTGCAAATATAAAAATGGCCAGATACGTTTTTCCTTTTTATTTATCAATGTGACTATTTACATTAAAATGTTTTCTAATGTTGGCCAAAGTTGGATTCCTGGAGTAAACCCAACTTGATTATTGGAAGATTTGCTTCCTAATATTTTGTTTAGGATTTTTACATCTATTTTCATGCATGAGTTTGGCCTGTAATATTCTAGTTTCAAAAAATGAATTCACAAGTGGACTCTCCTTTTATTATTTTGAATATTTTAGAATGATCTATTTATGTTTTTAAATTTGGTAGATCTTAATGGTATTTTCTTGGGTTGTGATTTTTAACCTTTGATTCAATTTTTTAATGGTTGTGGGTCGATTCAAATTTTCTGTTTTCAAGAGCTATCTTTGGAAGTACCTAGGACTTTACCCCACAAGTTTTTTATATGCGCTACATTAATAGGTTTAAGAATTTCCTGATTTCCATTATTACTTCTTTGACCCAGGAATTATTTAGAACATTTCCATGGTTCCCAAGCATAGGAAGCTCTTCTAGTTATCTTTCTGTTGTTTCCAAATTATTTGCATTGTGCTCAGAGAATGTATTTTGTTTGAAAGCCATCATTCAAATGTAATTAAGACTTTTTATGACTAGTACATGCTCAGTTTTTATAAATATCCTATATGTAATTGAGATAATTTCAGTATTTTATGTACATTTATTTGTTTCTTATATATACATACATATATGTGCTAATATGTATACATATCCATTAATGGTCACAACTTATTAATTGAGATGTTCAAATCTGATAACTTATATATTTGACTTTATTTTATTTGTCTGTCAATCAGCACTTAGTGGTAAATCTATAAATTTCTCTTTCTTGTTCCATTTAATTTTAGCATCATATATTTTAAGTGTATATAATCAGGACTGTACTATTTTAGAATTTAACCTTTTGCCAAAGATTTTAGTGATTCCTGGATAATAGTTTTTGTCTTAAAATTTATTTAGACTTGAGTTAATGTGGCTACTCCAGCTTTCTTTTTAATTACTATTTATTTGTAACCACTATCAACCTTTCTGTGTCCTTATGTTACAGATGAGCTTTTTATGAAAGAGATATAACTGGATTTAAAAAAAATACCCTTTGATGATCTTTGTCTTTTAACTGGAGGGTTTAGTATATTGACACAGAATGCAATGACTGGTAGTTTGGGTTCATTCTGCGGTAGATTGCATTCACCAAATATTTGGTTTTCCATCTCTCAAGTGCCCTTTCCCAAAAGATTATACCTCCCTGCCCACTCTGCTGAAATCAACAGAGCCCACTATGTGATTTGCCAGTGAAATGGGGGAAGGGAGCTGCACCATCCTCTCCTACAACCACCAGAATGTTGAGGATAGATGGCCCCATGCGCCTGGAACCAGGGGTGCTGACGAGGGTGAGACCAGGCGAAGGGTTAATAACAGGGAAAGCTGCCAAGGAGGGGGAGATATACAGGAACTCGGTACTTAGCATAATTTTTCTGCAAACATACAACTTCTCTAATTAAAAAAAAAAAAAGTCCTCTGAAATGGCAACTCCAGGTTTCAGTATCTTTCCCAGAATAGCTCCTGCACAAGTGAACAAAGATGTTTATGATAGCTAGTTGGTAGTAATGAAATCTGGAAAATATTGAGATGTTCATCAATAGTAGAAAAGAGTAGGTAAATTATGGCATATATTTATTATAGAATATTTCAAGTATACTACATAGATGGCTCTTTAGAGTTTTTGTGAGTGTTAAAAGAGACAGTGGAGACAGTGTGTATCTCTTTTACTCAATAAATGTTAGGAACTGTTTTGGTTTTTTTTTTGTAATTGCTCTCTGTCTTCCCCATATTTCTGACTCACAGACATGGGATTGGGTTTGAGTCAAATGGTACTCACTGAATTAATCCATCATTCTTTCTCTCCAACATTGTCTCAACTCTCAAAAAAAAAAAAAAAAACTGTCAGGAAATTAGGGAACACAAGCTATAGCAAATATATGATTTTGTGTTTCATTTTATTTGTTCTCATTGTTCACTATATCAGTTAGCAAAACTCTTTAATCTTTGACTTTGGGATAAAACTGAAAATAGATAATAATATAGCTAGAAAAAATACCAGTTGAGTCAAGTGTCTGGGCTGAGTCTAATATCTTTCTTTTAATGAAATATTCCTTTTTTAAGTGGCTAAGCAATAAAATTTCCTCAAATTTGGCACAATTGATAGTCCCTTATAAATGGTAAGCAACTAAGATATTTTTTCCTTTCTATAGAACCCAACTTTGGAATTTATCTAGGCTTATTTTGATCAAAGCAAAGGCTGAAAAGGATTAGAGGGGAGAAAAGGCTGGGCTTTAGTTCACACAAGTTCAAAAGCAAGATATCCTGATTATAACTAGTCAGCAGAAAAATCATTAATTACTTAAATATCAAGTTTTATTGCTCAGTTAAAATTTGGAATCCCAACAGCTTAAATTAGATAACCCAATGACATATTGAAAACATCTCTACACTTCCATCCTAACTGTCCTTGGGTGGCCACAAAACCCAAAAAAGTTTCTTAGTGGGAAATTTTCCTGGTAGAATCTATTCAGGACATTCTTTACATAGACTGTTTGTGTTCAGATTTCAGGTTCTTCTAAACACTTTTGCACAGACTTGTTTCATCATCCCATAGGAAATGGAAATTGAAAATGCCCATGATCCCTGTGATTCCTCCCAAACTTTTAGTTGGAAATATCCCTTGCTTCTGCATCCTGAATTTGTATCACATTGTTCTTTATCCATTATTCGTGTCAAATAGATTAGATGGAATACTCATTTCCTAGAAGAACTGAGGGAGGTTTTACTTGGTAGCAACTGTGGGGAGAAGGGGGAAGCAGGGGAGTTTATGTGAAATCAGCACATGGGTATAAAATTTAGACCAGAACTTTTGGAAACTTAATTTGTCAGGGAAAGAGTAGAAGATTCAAGAAGGATAAACCGAGGGGGCAAAAACAAAACTAAATAATAATAATGATAATAAGCCAGCTACATGACTACAGTAGTGATCCCGGAATGGGACCTGAGGGTCTGGGCTAAAGCAGAGGACACATCGCAAAGGAGACTGTCACTAATCTTTTAAAGCAACTGATTAAACTAAATAATAGAGCCATCCTGGAATGCTGCTGCAGGAGAGAGGGAGGCCCTCAAAGCCAAGTCAAATTAGGAATGAGAGGATGAACTCAGTATGTTTAGCCTTAAGAACATAAATCCTGACAGGAAGAAAAATGTCTTCAACTTGGATTGCTGGTAGGGCTGAATCCAACCAGCAGATATTACATATAGATTAATATTCAACTTTAGGAAGATGTTCTTAATTTTTACAGTTTTTTCACAATAGAATAATGTCTTCTGAAGGAGAGAGTCCTCTGTCATTGAAGATGTTCAAGGTTGACCTGGGTTATGTCACAAATAAATGTTAGGGTAGAGTCTGATGACAAGCAACCAAAGAGAAGATACTGATTCTCTATCCTACAGCTTAGCACTGGTCCCAGTGTGTGGCAGGTATTCAAACATTATTGGTCAAACGAGGTATGCCGAAGCTTCTTTTCCAATGAATTATTTGATTCTATGATGTCTTGGGAGAGGAAGGGAGTGTGTGAGGGGGAATAAAAGCACAGTGTACTTTTACGCAATACATAACTGATATATGTCTTTGGAAAGACTTTCAAATGTCTATAGAGCACATATGATGCCATTTACACAACCACTATCTTAGTTAGCATGTAGCTGGTTGCTAGCTGCTGTAACAAGAAAGCACCAACATTTCAATGACTTAAGGCAACAAAAGGAACAGGCCAGTACAGATGAACCTGGTGAGTCAGCAGCTCTCCTCCACCTGGGGATTCAGAGACCCAGGCTCCCTACCTCTTACATTTCTGCCTTCCCTTAAGGCCTCAGAGTCATCTGCATACAGCAAGCACTCTTGAAGGGTCAAGTATGGGAAGATTTTGTGGGCCAGGCTGAGACATGACCCACATTTGTTCTGTTCCCAGTGCACTGAAGAGCTCTTAGTCATATGGCCACACTTAACTGCAAAAGAGGCTGGGAGCTATAGTTTCACCTATAAAGAAGGGCAGAGCCAATTTGGTGGATAGCTGGGTCTTCCCCCACAATAGTCACATGCATACTTCTTCCCACACTTAGATCACACTCAATCCCTCCCCAAGGGAGACATCCCAAAGCTCCATCTCTTATAGCAACCATTTCAAAGATTAAAATTCTAAAAATTCATAGCCATATCAATTATCTAATTATATGGTCACAAACTTCACCATGAACCCAATACAATATTGAGAAAACTGCCAAAGTCACATTCCATAAGTGTGTTTTCCAAGCAAGGGAGCTTACTACCCCAACAGCTGGCTTTCTGAAGGCAATGGTTGCACTTAGAATATTTTTCAATTCTTCTTTACGCAATGAAAAGTATTGCATCTCAAGCAGCACCTGAGAATAATACACTCTAGTATTTCAATGACTCTTATTGTTGAAAAGGTTCTTTAATACTTAGCCAATTGTTCTAGTTTGCTAAAGGTGTCAGAACGCAAAACACCAGAGGTGGATTGGCTTTTATAAAAGGGGGTTTATTTGGTTACACAGTTACAGTCTGAAGGCCATAAAGTGTCCAGGGTAACACATCAGCAATCGGGTACCTTCACTGGAGGATGGCCAATGATGTCCAGAAAACCTCTGTTAGCTGGGAAGGCACACGGCTAGCATCTGCTCCAAAGTTCTGATTTCAAAATGGCTTTCTCCCAGGACATTCCTCTCTAGGCTGCAGTTTCTCAAAGATGTCACTCTTAGTTGCACTTGGGGTATTTGTCCTCTCTTAACTGCTCCGGAGCAAGAGTCTGCTTTCAACAGCCATCTTCAAAATGTTTCTCATCTACTTCCTGTGCTTTCTTCAAAGTGTCCCTCTTGGCTGTGTCAACTTGCTCCTGCTGTCTCAGCGTATATACTGCTCCAGTAATCAAGGCCCACGCTGAATGGGTGGGGCCACACCTCCATGGAAATTATCTCATCAGAGTTATCACCTACACTTCGGTGGGGCGCATCTCCATGGAAACACTCAAAGAATTCCAATCTAATCAGCACTAAAATGTCTGCCCCACAAGACTGCACCAAAGAATATGGCTTTTTCCGGAGGACATAATACATTCAAACCGGCACACCAATGTTTCCCACTCCTTGGCAACAAGCCAAAATATTTCGTTCACATCTGTCAGTGGGCATGGTTTGTTGTGCCAATGAAAAGAACAGCAAAACATGACCACAGACATAGGGGACTGGTGGTTTGATGGGTTGAGCCCTCTACCATAAGTTTTACCCTTGGGAAGACGGTTGCTGCAAAGGAGAGGCTAGGCCTCCCTGTATTTGTGCCTAAGAGTCTCCTCCAGAATGCCTCTTTGTTGCTCAGATGTGGCCCTCTCTCTCTGGCTAAGCCAACTTGAAAGGTGAAATCACTGCCCTCCCCCCTACGTGGGATCAGACACCCAGGGAAGTGAATCTCCCTGGCAACGTGGAATATGACTCCCGGGGAGGAATGTAGACCCGGCATCGTGGGATGGAGAACATCTTCTTGACCAAAAGGGGGATGTGAAAGGAAATGAAATAAGCTTCAGTGGCAGAGAGATTCCAAAACGAGCCGAGAGATCACTCTGGTGGGCACTCTTACGCACACTTTAGACAACCTTTTTTAGGTTCTAAAGAATTGGGGTAGCTGGTGGTGGATACCTGAAACTATTAAACTACAACCCAGAACCCATGAATCTCGAAGACAGTTGTATAAAAATGTAGCTTATGAGGGGTGACAGTGGGATTGGGAATGCCATAAGGACCAAACTCCACTTTGTCTAGTTTATGGATGGATGTGTAGAAAAGTAGGGGAAGCAAACAAACAGACAAAGGTACCTAGTGTTCTTTTTTACTTCAATTGCTCTTTTTCACTCTAATTATTATTCTTGTTATTTTTGTGTGTGTGCTAATGAAGGTGTCAGGGATTGATTTAGGTGATGAATGTACAACTATGTAATGGTACTGTAAACAATCGAAAGTACAATTTGTTTTGTATGACTGCGTGGTATGTGAATATATCTCAATAAAATGATGATTAAAAAATAAAAAATAAAAAAAAAAAAAAAAAAAGAACAGCAAGATCAAACATGAAAAAGAAATAAGCCCTCTGCATACCTGTCTTCTATCTTTTCTAGTGCAGAGTGACTGACACATTCTTGCTACTGTGATATCCGAGTTACATCTAAGACTACAATGTCCTTCAGTGTTCTCAGAAAGTCTGCTGAGCAATCAGCCCTTACCTGGCAAACCAAAAGGTGAACACTCCAGCAACCCAGGCCTGAGAAGGCATTCTTTTCTCTACATTAATGATCAATTACCTTTTTATTATGAATTTATCTCTCGTACTAAAAATTCTTTATGTCATTTTGCTCTTTTGGTCTCTCAGGCCAATGCTATTGTTCTTATCAGTGATGGCCTTCTTTCACTCATCTACAGACTTTTTAAATTTAAAAATATAGTTGCCTCACTCCAAAAAATCTGTTTTAATATTATTTTCATTATTCAAGGTGTGGTTTATTTTTCTCCTCAAATGACAAGTTTAGCTCCTTGGATTCATTTGTCGCCTCAGAAAAGAACTCCAAGGAGTTCTTAGAGTTCTGCTTGTTCTTTCTCTCCCTTGTGAATTTTCTTTGCCTGCTCCTGTTTCTCTTCGCCCGTGGGGCTCAGGTCGGATTGGCTGGGAACCTTGAGCAGAAGCAACCTCCAGAGTAGTTGGAGGCTCAAACATCTTGACCCCTGGGCACCACCAGGTTCCCGCTGGCGAAGTGTCACTCTTCTGTGAGGCTCCAGAAGAAAGCCTCCTTCTCCCAGGAATCCTCAGCCAAACATCTGTGTTCGTCCAGCCTCAGGGGAAGCCAGGATCTCGGCGATTCCCAGCCGCTGGGAACTTGGGAGGCCTGGAAATGCTCTTAGATTACATAGATGGGAGGCAGCACGTAAACTCTGGAGTTCTCAGCTCTCCAGGGAGTGTGGTGGTCCACCGCCCTCACGGATGCCCGGGCTCCTACCCAGAGGTCCCAAGTCCTGCCCTAGTTCGCTCCCCTTCGGCCCCTGGCACTGCCTGAGGCCTTACTTCCCCGCCCCCAGCCCCGCCCACCTGCAGCCCCAGAAGCTGATTGGTGATTGGAAGGAGGCAGGCAAGGTGGGCATCAGAGACGCTAGCTCACCCCCATCTACCCAAAATCCCCTCTGCTAGACACAAGTTTAAGAATGTTAAAATCGACTCTGATAAGATTTTGTTGTCTACTTAACATCCTTTTAAAAATGGCATTGCCTGTAATTCAAGCCTTTTACCCAGGACGCTTGAAAACCAGGAGATAGTTCCTCAGTCGACTTGAAGATTTGGGGAGAAAAGACCTTTTATTCGGATAACTTGGATTTGTGTCAAGAACCTATGGGGCCACTGCCCTCCCCACTACGTGGGACCCGACTCCTGGGGTGTAAATCGCCCTGACAACGCAGGATATGACTCCTGGGGATGAATCTGGACCTGGCATTGTGGGATTGAGAATATATTCTTGACCAAAAGGGGGGTGCAAAATGAAATGAAATAAAGCTTCAGTGGCTGAGAGATTCCAAATGAAGTCAAGAGGTCACTCTGGTGGACATTCTTATGCACTATATAGATAACACTTTTTAGGTTTTAATATATTGGAATAGCTAGAAGTAAATATCCGAAACTACCAAACTCCAACCCAGTAGCCTTGACTCTTGAAGACAATTGTATAACAATGTAGCTTAGAAGGGGTGACAGTGTGATTCTGAAAGCCTTGTGGATTGCACTCCCTTTATCCAGTGTATGCATGGATGAGTAGAAAAATGGAGACAAAAACTAAATGAAAAATAGGGTGGGATGGGGGGAATGATTTGGGAGTTCTTTTGTACTCTCATTTTTTATTCTTTCTGACGTAGGGAAAATGTTCAAAAATAGATTGGGGTGATGAATGCATAACTCTATGATGGTACTGTGAACAGCTGATTGTACACAAAGGATGCAAATTGTACAGTATGTGAATATATCTCCATGAAACTGAATTTAATTTTAAAAAAGAAGAAGAAGAACTTATGGAGCTATAAGTGAGTGACTGATGTTGCTGTAGGTTGGAATCAGTGTCCTTGTGTAGTTCCATTTGGGAACGTCCATCGTTTGGCTGGAGCCAGGTACAAGAGTTGCCATCATCACTGGCTACAGGAATCAGTATTATTGGTGCTCTCTCACAATAATTGTGCACTTACTGAACGCCAGAGCAGCTTCTAAGAAAGTATTTTCTGCAAATAATGTCATTAAATTATCACAACAATCCGAAATCTACTTTGCTGATGCAACAGCAAGGCTAAGGCATAGTAAAAAGAAAAACACTGCAATAATCTCAATGTTCTAAGGTCAGTCATGACAGAACCAGGGCTGTGCAACTCCACAGCAACGCCACACTGCCTTCTTCTATTGGAGCAGAGATTCCCAGACTTTGGGATTTCCAAGAACCAGTAAAATGTTATAACAAATATTTTTTGGTAATGGACATGGGGCTTCCAACTTTTTCTGTTGCCAGGTGTCTTCACTAGGGAACATCTACCATTTCATAAAACAAAACATTAACTCCAAAAAAGTCAGAAGGACATAATCTCATTACTTTAAATAATGAATAAATATAAACTTTACGAATAGCTCATCAAAATGTGAAAATTCTACCACCAACTGGCACCACATCGGAGAGAAGCATCTGATAACCAACTGTTGCAGGGCATCAGCAGCCAGAGGTGTTTCCCTCAGAAAGTGCACAAGAGGGATCTGGAGTGGGCTCAAATCCTAGGACCCAATCTGCCTGACATACTCATGGTGCTTCTGGTTTCAAAGGAATTCAGTCCATTGGGTACCATCGACCTCCCTCCCTCAAGTCTGGCTTTAAAATTTTAACAGGATATGAACAAGAAAACAGGGCCATGATGGCGATGCAACGATCCCAAGGAAAAGTAAAACCCCAAAATTTCATCATTCAATCTCTCAATAGAGGCATTCCACGCTTAACCTCTGGAGACAAACTGCTTAAGTCTGGATTCTAGTTCCCCATTTTGCTAGCTCAGCATTCTTGGGCAATTTATCTAACATCTCCAAGACTCAGTTTCCTCTGTAAAATGGGCATGATAATGCCCCAAAGCGTTGTGAGAATTAAATGAGATAATACATGTAAAATGTTTAGATAAGTGAAACTCATTAAAAAGTTAGCTCTAAAAAAAATTAATAAAATACATGTTAGCTCTTATTACTATTGAGCAACAATATGTTCCAAGCATGTGCCCTGCTGGGAATAAATAAAACATTTCCAACCATGGCCACAGCCATGCCCCCATCCCATATGCCCTTCTGTGGTGTGATTTTGTTGTTCCTTCCATCAAATGGTGGAAACTATTTCTCCTCCCCCTGATCTGGGCTGGCTCTGGTCTCGCTTTGGCTGAAGTCTTGCTGTATAACTTTAGGGCCAGGTGTTAAGAGACCTAGCAGCTTCTATTTTTGCCCTTTTGGAAGCCAGCCACCATGTGATAAAGCTCCAACCCGACTAATGAATGATGGAAGACCCCTGGAGAGAGAAGGAGAGTGGAGGGGAACTGGGGTGATGCAGCCAACAGCCAGCACCAGGCCCCAGATGTGTGAGTGAGGCCGTGTTGGATCTTCCAGCCCAGCCCCAAGCAATGCCCCACGGAGCACAGGCAAACCATTCCTGACCCACAGAATCGTGAGCAATGAAATAGTTGTAGTTTTAATCCACTGAATTCTGGAGGGGTTGTAATACAGCAGTAGCTATCTGGAACATATGACAGTCCAATCCATAGTGGAATCTACCACACTCAAGTCATGCAGAAAATGCTATAATGGAGGTGCCAGGTCTACACAACCTACTGTGGGTACACAGAGGAAGCAATAATCAATCCTTCCAGGGTTATGAGAAAGGGAAGACCCAGGAGGTATGTGGGGAACATGAGAACTGCCTGGCTAGATGTGGCCAGGTGGAGAATTCCAGGCACTGCTGCTCTCCAAGAAGGACATTCCCCATCCCAGTCAGGGGAGTCAGTAGGGCTGGACACTCCCAGGGGGTGCCTGCTCCTGTGCTAGCTAGGCCACCCAGTTGGGCCATTCTAAAGAAAGGGACAGATATAAATTTTATGAAGTCAGAGATGGCCTGAACAAAGATGGTCTCTGTATATACTTTGGTTCCCCAACAAAATATTGTAAGCTCCTTGAGAACAGGTGCTCTCTTTATTTTCTCTTATTTTCTACCCTCAAGCCCCACTCTGCCTGCACCTACTCCCTAGCATTGTGCTTTTCCATAGTAAATGCTCTGTAAATAAAGAGAGATTGAAGGATGCATGGAATCTTCTCCTTGGAAGGAAACTGAGAGTTCATCTAGTTTAAACACCCACCCAAATCCTTCCAAGCTAGATGTCCCCAGGTTTGGCCCCCACTGATTGGCCAGTAACAAATGCCATACATTTCATGCCTACCACAAAGAGAATACAGAAATGAATGAGCTTCCAAAGAGCCTTGCCTGGCCCCCAGGTTGAAGTGGGTCTTAACACTTTAACACCACCATGACTGTTTGTATTCCTCCTTGTACAGGTTTGCATATATTATGTGCCCCAGAAAAAGCCATGTTCTTTGATGCAGTCTTGTGGGGGCAGACACATTAGTGGGGATTAAACTGGAACATTTGGATTAGGTTGTTTCCATGGAAATGTGCCCCACCCAACTGTGGGTGATAACTCCGGATAATTTCCATGGAGGTGTACATGGGCCTTGATTAGTTTACTGGAGCACTATATAAGCTCAGACAGAAGGAGTGAGCTTGCTACAGCCAAGAAGGACACTTTGAAGAATGCACAGAAGCTGAGAGAGTAGCTGCAAATGAGAGACAATTTGAAGATGGCTGTTGAATGCAGACTCTTGCTCTGGAGAAGCTAAGAGAGGACAAATACCCCAGAGCAACTGAGTAACACTTTGGAGGAACTACAGCCTAGAGAATGTCTGGGGAGAAAGCCATTTTGAAACCAGAACTTTGGTGCAGATGCCAGCCACGTGCTTTCCCAGCTAACAGAGGTTTTCCGGACATCACTGGCCATCCTCCAGTGAAGGTACCCGATTGCTAATGTGCTACCTTGGACACTTTATGGCCTTAAGACTGTAACTGTGTAACCAAATAAACCCTCTTTTATAAAAGTCAGTCCATCTCTGGTGTTTTGCATCCAAGCAGCATTAGCAAACTAAAGCAAAATTACCCAGGTACTTAATAGGTATTTGTGTGATTACGGTTGATTCTCTACTGGAGATAGTTATTTGTGATCTATGAATACTGAACCACTGCTCCAGAGGAAGATACAAGCTCAGGTTTCTGCAAGCCTCTGGTCACAACATTTTCATCAACTGATCAATACATAACCTTGTTTTATGGATGTTCCTGTTTAAAGACACCTTATTTAATATATATTGTGGATTTGTTAACGTTGAACTCACAGTCAACAACGCTATAACCCATGCTTGAATGAAGTTTATCTAACACATATATTTTCTCTGCAAGGCACACTCAGCCTTCTTGCACTCAGAAACACCAGGCGACATTTCCGCATTACACTGGGGGGCCATTTTAAACAGCAAAATCACCATCCAAAAGCACAAAAATGCCAAAAACATGGTACTAAATATACCATGTAAAGGACACTTGTTCACAGTGTGAGAGCTGAAATAAGAAGGTAGAAGTGTCACCTTGTTCCACCTCAGCTGGGGAAAACTCAATTTTTTGCCACTCTGTGCATGTCTGTGAATGACCATGAAAAACAATGCAAGCATTGATTTGGAGGTAACAAACAAATTTTGACAAGTAGGCAAATTCGCAAATACAGAATTTAAGAATAATGAGGATCGACTGCGTTCTCTATCTATCCATATTAGATCTATCTATCTGTATTACCTAGCATCTCCTTTGAACTGCAAACTTTGTGAGTTCATGCAGGGAGGCATCTCTCTTACTCTTTCCCAGACTTTCAAAGTCTAACATAGTGCCTTCCACAGGATTTTTTTTTTTAACGATGAATGAATGGATGAGTGAATTCCAATTATAAAGACATGGTTTTGGATGCCTGACATTTATTTGTTTTTAACATTTGTATATATTTATACCACAGCCAAATAAATGGCTAAATTCATATCAGGAAAAAAGGTCCAGCCATCTCTATTATATATATATATATATATATATATGTATATATATATACACACACACATATATATTCCATCTACATGACATATATATATATTCTGTATAACTTCTGTAATAATAATTAACACAAATTGAATACTTACTATGTGCCACACAGGGCTCTAAGTACTTACATAAGTTTATTCCCTTTGATGCATAGGGAATTTTTTTAAGGTGGTTACTATTATTCTCCTGATTTTATAGATAGGAAATTTGAGGCACAGAAAGGTTGAGTAACTTGCCCAAAGTCACACAGCAAGATGGCTGAACCAGGATTCAATCCCAGGTAATCAGACTCCAGAGTGATTTCTGTTTCCCACAGCACAGTGATGATTCTCTTAACAAGACCCAAAGACAAATAAATAAGAATGGATGGCTGAGAGTTCATCTAAAAACAGCAATAGAAGGCTCAGGGAATTGAGGACAAGATGTGGCCACCTTTCACCAGTAGGGTTTTGAATGACTCCGGCTAGGTCTGTAGCAAATACATGCTGTGTATCCTCAGCAGCCTATACCAACTAAAATCAGGGCCAGAGAATGATTCTTAGTGGAAAGGAATCCAGGCAAAACAATGGCCATTAAATATTCTGCATTGTATATACATGAGCATTTAATATAAGCTGAGAGACAGTTATGGGACAGGGTCTTCTTCCAGAGAAGTGTCCTTCCTCTTCAATGGGTGGGACAGTCACTTAGGGCCACACAGCAGCTTCTCTGTTCAGAGAAGGCATGGGTTCCAGGGCTGGGGGCGATTAGGGCCATGCCCATCTGTCACAAGAACCCCGAGCTTCTTCCCAGCAGCAAAATGCTACCGATTATTTTGAAATTTACATAGAAACCTAACAGCTCCCGGAAAAGCAACTCCAACTATTTCTCAGCCTAGTTCCAAACAATGACCAAATGTGCACAACAGAGGTTAGAAGTTGTTGAACAGTTTCACCAAGTCAAGTCTTGATTGTCCCTGGGTGTTGTTTTAGCGACAAAATAGCAATGAAAGCTACTATCATGACAAGTCGCCTCCAAATGAGAACTCTCTTACACTAGTATCTTTTTTGTTTTAAATAAACAGAGAAAGAGACGTAGTTATCACTGCTACACTCACTGTGAATTTTCCCTTAAGAACATTCTGGCAGAAAACCACATCTCGTCACATCTTTTAGTGTAACTGTACAGAAATAGCAGAAGGGAGAACTTGCCATTACACAGATTTCTGTTTGTATATTGGCAAATGTCAAAACATTCTGATAAAAACAGTACTCTCCAAAGACTCAGCTTGATAATATCTCATAATACCTCTTTGCCTGTGTTGGTGAAGGACATGTTAAAATACTAGTGGCTCCATTCACTGTCTTGCTTCAGTGGAAGAAAATTTTAAAAAGAAATTTCTGCATTGGAGAGAAGGAAACTACAGCCCTACAAGAAGGCAAGAAGTAGGGGTCAGAGAGAAACACATTTTCCACTTCTCCTCCCCTCCCATCTTTCCAGGTTCAAGCCCCTCTGCCTGATGTCTCTCTGGCATTGATCGATTTGGAAGTCAACATTAAATGCTCAAAATACAGTGACACCCTCATGTGTATTCAGCTTTGCAACATAACAAAAAATCTCAACAGAAGCCCTCCTGGAAGCTGCACGATTCAGTTGAATGTAAACCATTTTTCTGCTGGGCAATGTTAGGAAATCGGTGACACTTGTCCTTCTCTTCCCAGCTCTCTCTTTCTGCCTCCTTCTATACCCAGTCCCTTCAGTTCCAAGACTCGATCACTGGAAGCCAACTGGCCTCTCATAAAATCCTGGCTCCATCACAATTATCATCTGTGTGTTCATGAGTTGGTTAATTAACCTCCCAATGCCTTTATTCCCTTTACTGTAAAATGGGGATAACAAATAGGAACAAGTCAAAGAATTGTTGTAGGGGGTTATTTAATAATAATAGTCAATGCAAAGGAACCTGACACAGGAAGCATTAGGAAGTTCTTGATGTTAACTGTTAGTAATGTTGTTCTTTTCACTGATCACCCTCATCTCAGCATTCAAATCGAAGAAGATCTGTTAACCATTAATGTTAATGCATAAATCAGTGATATAATTCCATGCTCAGCCTTTAATTTCTAATTGTGAAATGAAAGGGCATGTCCCTGGGTTGCATTTATTCAACAAACATGTATTGACAACCTACAGTATGCCGGGTAGTATGCTGTTGTCCCAGTATATAGAGGGCGCTCTCAAGAAATGTGTGATAGATGAATGAGTGAATGAAAGGATGGATGAATGAATGAATGATCATCTCATAGATGCCCCTTCCCACACCCTGCTCCCCTGCATGCAATTACAAAAGCCACTGGAACAGAGAGGCTTGTCCAACCTTCATCCCACCTCCTTCCAGACCTCCCGATCCCAGCCCAAGGCTGCCTGCCAGCAGAGCCCCTGGCTTTAGACCTTCTCCTATTTCCTTGCTTGGCCTGCAACCAAGAAGTCTTGACAAAGAAGCAGTCATTAAAACACATCCTCTTTGTATTAGTATAGACAGGGGTTATAAAGGATGCTCAAAAGAAGGCATCTCACATGCATATGGAAAGTACCTTCACCCTTAACTCCAATCAAGGACTTACTGTTATTTTGCTCCATATAACAAAATTTGGGCCATCTCCCAAATTTCAAGTACTGAGTTATAAAGGATAATTTGTACAGAGCTGGCCTGGACCATGGTCACGTCTTGGCCATCTGTGCTTTGAAAGGCTCTGTAACATTATAGCGGTACCTCCTTCTTTATCTCCTTGGAATGGGCATCTATTTTCTGGCCATGAATATCCATTCTGCCTTCTTTTGATGATGTGGCTCACCCCTCCATGATTGGGGGGGGTGGGGGGCAGGGGCAACCCAAGTTCCATAAAAGGAACCGGTTTTGTAACAAGCCTGGAGTATCAGTGCCCACAATCTGCAGAGCCTTGGGGATGGGTGAGGGCAGGTTGTTCTAATCAGAAGGAATCCCAGGTGATTCTAGGAGGAAACTTTCTCTTCTCTTACATTTACTATGACCTCAGCAAGAAGGACCCTGGAGATACTAGGGTCAAAAGATGACACCTAAGAATAATAGACGGTTAAAGACAAATCTGAGCAACAAGAAAAGATTTGCCTTCATGATTTCCTTTGAGCCCCAGAATCAACCTGTGCTTGAAGCCAGCATACCTCTGGGTTTTTCAATTCTGTGAGTAAATAAATTCCCTTTTTTCCCTGCTTAAAGTCTGTTAAGGTTGGGTTTTCATTTACAACCAGAAAACCTTGTCTCGGTGCCTAAAGTTTCACAACTTGTATTCCTTTGCATTAATGTGGGAAATAAAACTGTAAAATTGCAAATGTGTTATCAGCCATCACCCTGAGAGTTGTTGGTAGTTTGATAACTGTCACTTTCACTTACGTGCTTACACTCCACAATTAGATCATAAACATTCCAAGGATAGAATCCCAAACCATGTTGAACACTGCCAAAAAGTCCATCAAAAATCTTAATAGTCTATATCATACCGTTTAGGTAACCTACGGAGTTCCATGGAGAGCAGTAACTAGGACACTGGAAACTTCTTGAACATGTGGGGCAGAGAGAAGAGGGAAAATATTTCTTTTGATTTGGTCTGTACTTCCTGGGACATCAGGGGCTGTAGGAGAGCCCAGAATTCTTTTCCTTGGATTCTGTGGCTGAAAGTTATCTCTGCTAGTGTATCGATGGACCACTTTTTACAATGTTTTTATCCAAACGTGGCACATGAGGTAGAGCTCAATGAGCCCCTGAGACTGAGAGTCTTTGATTTACTCAATCAAGGGGATTTATTGAGCACTTACTACATACTAGACGCTGTACTGGTCACTAGGTACTAGAGAGTTAAAGGTGAATGAGCGGAGAACCTAAGAACACCTCCATGAAAAATACTAGATAAAAGCCAGAAAGTGACCCAGAACACCAGTTCCAGCGATGCACCAGCCAGACAAGGTCGGCTAAATCCACAGGGACCATGCATTTGGTGAAACCGGGAGTCTGCATTCTGAAACAAGTGAGTGAGCTGGCTGAGAGTCCAGTGGACACGCTGCAGTGTGGGGAAACCAGGGGTTGGCGTTTGGAGATGGACTAGTTCTTTAAAAAAAAAAAAACAACCTGGGAGCAGCTGCAGATACAGAGGTGAGAACCGCACAGTGAAGCGCGGCAGGAATGGGCTGTGCCAACACCTCAATATCTGGCGTGGAAGATAGCCCTTCCCACACCCGTTGCTAATTGTCTTGGAACCAGGAGGGCAGAGGGGAGCCAAAAGGAGAAAGAAACCACGTCCCTTGCAGCCATCCTCCCGGCGGGTTGGGGATGCTCCTGCCCAGGGCCGGAGCCACAGCCCAGAGCCATGCCAAGGGTCCCAGTGTGACGGGGAGTGTTTCCCGCAGCACTGCACACACACCACAATATTGGCCATGGACGGTGGCCTTTAGTACACCCACAGCTAATTATCCTGGACCTGGGAAGGTGGAGCTGTGCAAAAAGGGGGAAATTAACACGCCCCATTAAGCCATCTTTACAGCAGACTGGGAACGCCCCTGCACAGCCCGGTGGCCCAGGGCTTCCCTAGAGGGCCAGTGCGCACTTGTGACGTGGCATAACCTTCCATCAGCAGAGGTCCTGGATTCTGAAAGAGCATGGCTGAGAAGGGGTACCCGCTCGGAAATCCCAGGGACCCTACGCAATGCCAGGCACTTGTGAGTCAGCGGCAGAGACAATCTGTAGCAAGACTGAAATGAAGGCTTATACTTTTGCAACAGCCTTAAATCTCCGGGAATACCTGGGAGGTTTGATTATTAAAGCTGCCCTGCCTCCCTAACCACCCAGACACACACCCCAGATTCAGGGCAGACAGCACCAACAACACACCCAAACTTAGTGCACCAAGAATCAGACCCCCACACACCACAAAGACAAAGTTGGGGAGAACTGACTTGAGTGGAATAGGTGACTCACGGACGCCATCTGCTGGTTAGTTAGGGAAAGTGTACTCCACCAAGCTATTGATCTGACAAATTAGAGATTGGTATTTTTCATATCCTGAAAGAACCCTATCAAATAAAGCAAATGCCAAGAGGCCAAAAACAACAGAAAATTTTAAACCATATGATAAAATCAGATGATATGGAGAATCCAAACCCAGACACACAAATCAAAAGATCAGAAGAGACACAGTACTTGGAGCAATTAATCAAAGAACTAAAGACAAACAATGAGAGCATGGCACAGGATATAAAGGACATGAAGAAGACCCTAGAAAAGCATAAAGAAGAAATTTCAAGAGTAAATAAAAAAATAGATGATCTTATGGAAATAAAAGAAACTGTTAACCAAATTAAAAAGATTCTGGATACTCATAGTACAAGACTAGAGGAAGCCGAACAATGACTCAGCATCCTCAAGGACCACAAAATGGAAAATGAAAGAACAAAAGAAATAATGGAAAAAAATTGAAAAAATCAAAATGGATCTCAGGGATATGATAGATAAAACAAAACATCCAAATTTAAGACTCATTGGTGTCCCAGAAGAGGAAGAGAAGGGTAAAGGTCTAGAAAGAGTATTCAAAGATATTGTTGGGGAAAACTTCCCAAACCTTCTACACAATATAAATACACAAAGCATAAATGCCCAGTGAACTCCTAATAGAATAAATCCAAATAAACCCACTCCAAGATATATTCAGACTGTCAAATACTGAAGAGAAGCAGCAAGTTCTGAAAGCAGCAAGAGAAAAGCAATTCACCACATACAAAGGAAACAACATAAGACTAAGTAATGACTACTCAGTGGCCACATGGAGGCGAGAAGGCAGTAGCATGACATATTTAAATTTCTGAGAGAAAAATTTCCAACCAAGAATACTTTCTCCAGCAAAACTCTCCTTCAAACTTGAGGGAGAGCTTAAATTTTTCACAGACAAATGCTGAGAGATTTTGCTAATAAAAAACCTGCCCTACTTCAGATACTAAAGAGCCCTACCGACAGAGAAACAAAGAAAGGAGACAGAGATATAGAAAAATTTAACAGACATATGTAGAACATTACATCCCAAATTACCAAAACACACATTCTTCTCTAGTGATCACGGATCTTCCTCCAGAATAGACCATATGCTGGGGCATAACCACAATAAATTTTAAAAAAAAATTGAATTTATTCAAAGCACATTCTCTGACCACAGTGGAATACAAATAGAAGTCAATAACCATCAGAGACTTAGAAAATTCACAAACACCTGGAGGTTAAAAATGAGGAGGACCCCCTACATGGGACCCGACTCCCAGGGTTGTAAATCTCCCTGGCAATGCAGAATATGACTCCTGGGGATGAATGTGGACCCGGCATTGTGGGACTGAGAGAATCTTCTTGACCAAAAGGGGGATGCAAAATGAGACAAAATAGTTTCAGTGGCTGAGAGATTCCAAATGGAGTTGAGAAGTCACTCTGGTGGACATTCTTATGCACTATATAGATAACACCTCCTAGGTTTTAATGTATTGGAATAGCTAGAAGTAAATACCTGGAACTACCAAACTCCAACCCAGCAGTCTGGACTCCTGAAGACAATTATATAATAATGTAGATTACAAGGGGTGACAGTGTGATTGTGAAGACCTTGTGGATCACACCCCCTTTATCTAGTGTATGGATGAGTAGAAAAATGGGGATAAAAACTAAAGGACAAATGGGGTGGGATGGGGGGATGATTTGGGTGTTCTTTTTTCACTTTTATTTTTTATTCTTGTTCTGGTTCTTTCTGATGTAAGGAAAATGTTCAGAGATAGATTGTGGTGATGAATGCATAACTATGTTACTGTGGACAGTGGATTGTATACCATGGATGATTGTATGGTGTGCAAATGTATTTCAATAAAACTGAATTTAATAAAAAAAAAATGAGGGGGAGATGAAAACATTCCCGGATAATCAAAAGCTGAGGGACTTCATCACTAGTAGATCAGTCCTTTAAGAAATACTAAAGGGAATTGTACAGGCTGAAAGGAAGGGACACTAAACAATTGACTGAAACCACATGAAGAGATAAAGATTTCCAGTAAAGATCACATGGTAAATACAAATACCAATACTACTGTATTTTTGATTTGTAACTCCACTATTTACTTCCTACAGGATCTAAAATACATAAACTGTAATGATAAATCAGTGATTTTGGACTCAGTGTAAAATATGTGATTTTTGACAAGAACTACATAAAGGTGGGGAAATGGAGGAGTAAAGGAACATAGTTTATGTGTCATATTGAAGTTAAGTTGGTATCAAAGAAAAACAAGCTTGTTATAGACTTAAGATGTTAAATTTAAGCCCCATGGTAAACGCAAAGAAAGTATAAGAGAATATAACCACAGAGTTGAAAAGTAGAGGATGGGTTGCAAGAAGTGAGGGAAGGGGCAACGGGGAGTTAAGAAATGAGTGTAGAGTTTCTGTTTGGGGTGAAGGGAAATTTCTAGTAATGGATGGTGGGAAGGTGATGGCATTACAACATTCTAAACGTGATTAATCCCACTAATGGAATGCTAGGGAGGGGATGGAATGGGAAGATTTAGGCTGTATGTATGTTTCCAAAATTGAAAAAAAAAAGACAGTCTAAACAGATAATGACAATTAAATTCCAAGGATGATCCTGGATGGGATCTGAGGATGGAGGAGAGGAGGTTCAAAGGGACACAGTTGGGGCATAAGAGGAAAAAAGGAAATATAGAATGTAAGCTTTGTATCAATGTTGAATTTCTTGAACTTCTTAACTGCGCTTAATGGTATTGCAGAAAATAATGTTCTTGTTCATGGGAAACGTATATGTGTATTATATTGTTTGTTCAAGGATGTGTGCAGCTTGCTCTCATGTTCAGAAGACAGAGCAATAGATGTGGATGATAGATAGGGAGGGAGGAAGGGAGGGAAACAAAGAAAGAAATGGTGGTGTGACAGGATGTTAAAGTTGGTGGATCGGGGTATCGGGGGAGGGGGTCGGGGTATGCTGCAGTTCTGTGTATGGGGTTTGTATTGCTTTTGCAACTGTTCCTGTAAGTTTGAATTTATTTCAAAATAAAATTTAAAAAAAAAAGGTGAATGAGAATATTTTCCTCACACAAGGGACTGAGAGTCCGATGAGCAAAGCAGACGACTCCCTCCGGAACTGTCACAGGATGCCATTACCACCGTTACAGGGATGAACGTTACGAGGGCACCTGCCCCAGAATTGGAGATTGAGGATGAATCAGGACAAGAGGATTTTTAGGCAAGCATAAGCCAAGAAAATAGGAACAGGGAGGCACTGCAAGAAGAGGGGAGAACACTTGCAAAGGAACAGTGGGATGACAACCCTCGGGGCATTTAGTGAACCTAATTCAATCCACTGAGCTCAGGGGCAAGGGTGGGAAACAGTAAGAGAAGAAGCAAAGACCACTTGGCAAAGGGCTCCTTCCTCCAAGCAAGGACAGTGCTTGACTGGGGACACCTTCAATGGTTCCCCATTTCCCGCAGGATAAAATTTAAAACTCTGGGGACCTGGAACCAAGACCAGCAAAACACTGTTTTTGCTTTTTTACATCTTAGTAACAAAAAGGACAAAATTATAGGATGAGTGCCTGAACGGGGAAGACGTCCCCTGCCATAGCATCATTTTTAGAATGAGCTACATCCTTTCCAAGCTCCACTTTCCTGGTATCCCTGGGGCCCAGGAGATGGGAGCCACACATACCCCACAGCCACCCCACCCTCCACCCTCCCACAAGCCATACTCAGGTTAGAATCACTTTTCCTTTGCAAAGAAATCATTTTTAAAGTCCCTGCTTCTCATTAGAAAGGCAACTAGATCATCCCAAAGGGGGATGCAAATCAGGCAGAAATGAACCAGCCGTTTCTCCCCCCAGGCTTGCAGCTATTTCTTCCATGGTTCTCCTCCTCAGCGTGTGTGTGACTGGCTTTTTTCTTTTTTCCACAAAACTCCGCCTAAGCCTTAAACTCTGTGGCATTTGATGTGTCGTCGTTTGTTTGTTTTCATCTGCTCTGTGAAATTGAAGGTGCATAAGCATAATCCAACCCAACGAGTCACACCAGCAGAAGTACCCAAGAGGAGCAATAATCTAAAATGAATTTGGTTTGATTCCAATTCCCCTCCTCTGTTGAGGACCAAAGATGCAGAATCTTGATCTTCATTTTCCCAGCCCTCCCTGCAGCTGGGACACGGGCACCTGACTTCAATGGGGTCAGCACGGGGCACCCACCCAGCACCACACACAGACTGTGGTTCAACTGAAGTCACTCCCAGAGGATCCTTTCCTCTGCCCTCCCTGGAGGCTCGTTCTTCAGCCTTCCTGCCAGCTGTGTAGTTACCTAATAACTCTCAACTAAGTCTTTCTCTTCAAGTTATATTGAGTCTGTTTCTGTTGTTTGTCTTATTTTCAAAAACCGACAATGTATATCACGAATACAAATAAAACACAAACATGTGGAGTAGACTGGATTCCTGCCCCTTTTTGTTGAACTCAAGAGCAGCCATGTGTCTTGTTTTAGCCTCGGAAATGTGGGCAGAAAGGACAACACGTCACTTCTGGGCAGAAGTTTTAGGAACCAGCCTATGGTTTGCTGTGTCTCTTTTCCTTCTGCCACAAGACTGCCAGTGCTTCAGATAGATCAGGGGTCAGCAAACTTTTTCTGTTAAGGGCAAAAGAGTAAACGTTTTAAGTGTTACTCACCCTACAGTCTCTGTTGCAACAACTCAACTCGGCTGTTGTCTCTCAAAAGTAGCCATAGATACTCCATAAATGAATGACCGTGGCTATGTTCCAATAAAACTTTATTTACAAAAACAGGGGCAGGCTAGATTTGGCCCATCCCTGAGATGGAGGCTGCTCTGTCAGCCTCAGTTCTAGCATGAGGAGACAATGGGCAGAAACACAGCCAACTTTGAATGAGTGTGTAGCATCAGTCAGAAATACGACCTTGTTTTTGTAAGCCACTAAAGATTTGGAGCCATTTCTTGCCACAACTAACTCAACCTATCCCAACTGATCCACTAGTATAAAAAGATAATCTCTGGGCAAGCAAATAAAAGTGAATTTTATGTGATTTGAGAAGGCTGTATCTGCAATGTGAGGCAAAACCTTCTTTACATCTCAATCTCGAGGTCAAAGAGCAAAACAAATCTCCTTTACTTCCATGGTACAGTTTCACAGTTTCAGATCGACTACTGGTGCCTAGCTCTCCATTGCCCTGCTAATCAAAGGAGAGAAGGGCAGTTCTGGATCAGGAACAGATCCCTGAACTAGAAGTCCAGAGACCTAGATTCTTGTCCTCAATTTGCTTCAAATGAGTTGTTTGACTCTGAACAGCTCATCTCACCCTCAGGGTCTCATGTTCCCAGAGTGAAAAACAAAAGGGCACCCAGGCCCAGACACATCTTCTTGGAGCTCTGACATTCAAGGGCTCTTCAGAGAACCCTGTTTCCAGATGACTGACAGCAACAGGAGGTTCAAAACTGACCACAGGTTACAAAAGCTCCCTTTTGAAATAGATCCTGCAAGCTGGCACAGGCACGCTCAGCAAGGACACAGCTCTCAGGAAAGAGGGGGCCATTTTCCAGGCACACAGGAAGCAGCCCGCTGGAGCCAGCAGAACAAAGCAGCTGGGATGAAATGTGAGTTTCATGCCCACGTCCATCTGCATCCCTACTGAGAACTTAACACTCAGCCGTTTAGTAACTCTTGGCCTTGTGAGTAAATTCCTTCATGCTCCTTGGTTGTTTCTCATCTCAGATTCAGTAAAATATACAACATACAGGCTGAAAGCAGAAAATTGGGGCCCCTTGTTTCTTTCTTTGCTTTTCCGCCTACAACAGGGCTGAGGATCTTCCAGCAGCCGATGGCAGATCCGGCCCAGCATCTGGGACTGGTGAGATCTGTGAAGGTGAAATACCAGTTTAATCCCCCTGCCAGAGGTTCAATCCCTGAACACTGAATTAGTCTTTGGCAGAAAAACTGTGCACAGCCTATGTGTAAATTTCCATCCTTCAAACCATCTCAGGCCAGTCAATATCTCCACAATCTCAGGGTTCCACGGGGAGAGCCTCCAAATTGCCTCCTGCCCACATCTTGAGGTAAACTTTCAGGCATCATAGGGTTGGGGCAGACGCTGCCAAAGCACCTGTCTGCTCTACAGCTCTTTCTTAGTCACCTGCCACAAAGCCTAGAATTAATATCGTTAGTGTCCTTCTTTTGTCTATGGCAAAGGGCAGCAAATCACGGGCCCAGGAGCCAAATCAAGGCCTTCCTCTGTTTTGTTTATTGGCACATAATCATATCCATTAGTTTATTTACTGTCTGTGGTTGCTTTCCTACTACAATGGTTATTTACTGTTCAAGGTTGCATCAGACATCATATGGCCTATGAAGTTTAAAATATTTAACTGACCCTTTATAGGAAAAGTTTGCTGACCCCTGGTCTATGGTATTCTCTAACAAAGACAGAGTTCTAGGTTACATTAACCCATCCACAGCTCTGAAAATATTATCAGGCTATCCTTTAGGGATAACTAACAGGGACCAAGACCCTAAAGGTTAAGGGACAAGTCAATTGAGTGTGAGTGTGCGTGTGTGCATGTGTGTGTGTGCATGGCAGTGTATGTGTGTGAACTAGGGATGGAACCTGAGGAAGAGAAAGCTGGAAAAACCTTTAATATTGAACAGGTTTAGGCAAAGCATTTGAGAGAAGGACTCTGGGAAGGCAGCTGGTGAACCGCAGAAGAAAGTTGGGCCCTGGGGAGAAAAGGGAATTCTATTTCTCATTATTACAACTAATAGTATTAGTGGAGTAAGCAAAGTGTTTTCACACTCACCTGATCTTATTTAATTTCCTGTCTCAAACCGTGTGAGGTATAGGGGGAATATAAACTTCATAACAGAGAGACCCAAGCTCTGAAATGGCTTACTCAAAGCCATTTCTAGTAAATGGAACTAGAATCCATTTGTTCTTTTAAATCCAGTGCTTTTATACCAGGGGCATTTAGACTTACATCAAGATTTGCCTGGGGCTAAACATACACCAAAAACAGACGTGCCTCTGACAGATGGGAAAAAAAGAGCCTGATAGTGCCTGTACTTGATTGAACATTGTCCCCCCCAAATTTATGTCCACCCAGAACCTCAGAATATGACCTTATTTGGAAATAGGATCTTTGCAGATGTAATTAGTTAAATTAAGATGAGTTCATACTGGGTTAGGGTGGGCTCTAAATCCAATGACTGATGGCCTTATAAGCACCCTAACAACCTGATGAAGTACTTATTACATCCTCTTTTTATAAAAAAGAAAACTGAGCATCAGAAAGGTTATGTAACTTGCCTAGAGTCACACAGCTGATAAGAGATGGAACCAGAATGTGGACCCACTACAAGGCAGCGCTGTTAACTCCACCATCCCAGAGCTAACTGAGATACTAGCTTGAGTGTCCAAAAGGGACACTGGAGAGAGGAAAGATGACAACAGAAGGAGAAAGGGGGAACCACATCCTCCCCCATCCCCAGGGGTGACTGCACCCCTGGTGTCTTGTGACCTGGAGCTAGAGGACAACTGGGAAAGAGTTTAAACCTCAAAACTTTTCCTCTATCCCCTTCCTTTCTTCAGCAAAATCTGCCTTTGGTTATTAATCAACATCGTTTTAGTTATTAATGTAACCCTTTAGTCCATGTGAGCCATGCTATAATTAAGCAGAATTTATAGTCTATAAACATGTAAAGTCAAAGAGAGAAGGTTGGGCTAGGAGAAAGCTAAGAATTTACTAAGAGAAGAGAAATGTGAATGTCAAAGCCAAACAACTGCAGAGAAGATTTTAAAACATATGACAGTGCTTTCTGCATTTTTTTCTGATTCCCTAGATCTTAAGCCACCATTATATGTGTTGTGAGAAAGGGAAAAAAAAATGATTCTTAATATCTTTTAGGGTTTGTTAATTTTATAGCCTCAATAATTCAATGAATCTCTTACATATTAATTAAAATATTCAAAATGAAAACACCTCTCTTTTGAATTTCCCATGTAACTCTTATTTTCCATCTCTGGCTCTGATTAATTAAAGGCATTATTTTTCCGCTATAAGAAAAGATCCCTCTCACTCTTAAGCAGTCTTGAAAGAAATCTGAACTCTTGGTGCTGTCTCGCACATCTGGTGAGGCAGTCAGGATGCACTCAAACCACAAAGGCGCTAGCTGCAGCTGGATGCGAGCCAAGGACAAGGACGAAAAGGAGAGGAAACCCACGTTTCTTTGCACTTGCTCAGAGTGGGGTGCTCTCTTCTCTTATGCCACAAGGATCATAAGCAAGCAAAAGAGAATTTCAGGCTAGGAAAGTTTTCATCTATCTCTCAACCAAATTTTCTAAGTGTGTTTTACAATGTATACCTTGAGAGCCTCTCTTGCGTATGTGTGTGAATGTGGTGTGCGTGTGATGTGCACATATTGTGGTGTGGTGTGTGTGTGTGTATGGTGTGTATACATGCATAGGTGGCATGGTGTGTATGTAGGTATGTGTGTGATATGCCTGGGGGTGGTGTGTGTGGTGTGTGTGTGCATATGCCTCGTGTGGTATGTATGTGTGTGTGGTGTGTGTGTGTGATGTGTGCATATTTGTGGTGTGGTGTGTGGGTTTGCATGTATGGTGTGTGTACGTGCATAGGTGGTATGGTGTGTATGTGGGTATCCGTGTGATATGTGTGGGGGTGGTGTGTATGCATATGCCTGTGTGGTGTGTATTGTGCATGTGGTGTGTATGTGTCCTAACCACAGACTCACTCCTCTTTTGAATACTAGCCTGCTGTGCCCCATTATCTCTGGCCTTTGTGGCTTAGGAGGTCATAGATACTCAAGTCACTGTTCCCTGGGAAGGAAGCCGAAACAAAAATGTTTTCTTAGTGAAGTGACCTGATTACACACAGAGTGACTATTTCTAAACCATCCCATAACTACCCCCATTCAGTGCTTGAGCAAATCCACAAAAGCAGCAGATGCCTCCTCCAGCGGCGTTCATTACTGGCTGAGCAAAATCTGCAAATGCTCCAGGAGAGGGCCTCTAAATGACAATTGCCGCTACTCCTGGGTGATTGTGGGGATTAGTGGGGATGGAAGCTTTGGAAGGATGGAAGCATCTTCGCTTTGGCCAAGGGGGTTCTCCTCAGCTTAGTGTAGTGACTGCAGAGTGGACTCTCTCATCATCCCATCGGGGCTTGAATCTTGGCCCCACCCTTGTAAGCTGTGTGACCTTAGACTCATTGCTTATTGAAGTCTCTGGGCCTCAGTATCCTTATCTGTAACATGGGTGAAAATTAATGTAATTAAATAAACGAACTACCAGAATATAACATTAGCTGTTATTATTGTTGCCCGAGTTCCTTACCGAGCCCACAAAGCCCTTGCCCCGCCTGGCTTCCAGAACATTCTCTTTCCTTCACTGGAGTCATCCTGGCCTCCATTCTATTTCTCAAACAGGCCATGATCTTTTCCCTGTCAGGATTCCCTGGAACACAGTTTCCCCAACTCGCTTGAGCTTAAACCCAGTCTCCTCCAAGAGGCCTCCTTGGCACACCCACCCTCAGATAGCAGCACCACCTCCTCACCCCCCAAATGCTCTCCTGAGGGTTCCCACATAACACTTACCGCTACCTAAAATTACTTCATTCACTTTTTGTTTGTTTTTTTTAAACTCATTTATTCTCAGTCTCTCCCACTTAGTGTGACGCACTCATCCTTGTTTGCCCACAACTTTCCCGGTTTTAGCACTGGAAGCCCAGCACACCAGGACAGCCCCTTAGACCCGAGCAAACCAGGACAGCGGGTCACTGCTCCTACCTCCATTAAAAGGTCAAGGCAGTGGACACATTCATTCATGTATCTTTAGCCTTAGAAAAGTGCCTGATGCATGGGGAACCCAATAAACATGGGCTTATAAGTGAATGAAGGAATTAATATTTTAATTTAATAATGCAAATTAGCCAATGTATCCAATCACAAGAGACCTGAGATTCCTCTCACTTCCAAGCTACTAGTCGGAGAGAATAAAAGTAAAGCTTAGGAAAGCCATAGCTCTTTTTGAGCTAGAGGGAGCCTTGCTAGAAGGATCACCCCAGAACCATTCTCCCGCCCTCAGAGAAGGGGAAATTAAGGCCCACCGAGCTGAGAGGTCATCATCAAGTTCATCAGCTGGTCTGTAGCAGAGACAGGCTCTCTTGGGTACCACTTATCTGAAAGTGCTGTATAAACTATAAAGCAATACTTTGAGGTACGGCATTTACATTCTTCTTTAGTTTTAAGTTCATGATTATTTTATCTCAGCAGGAATCCAGAACAGACCAGGATTAATGTAATGGACTAATCATTTATCTAGAACTCCTATGTTGTTCTGAACTAAAATATTATCCCTGTCCAAGTTCACAACCTATTCAAATTGCTTAAATACGTGACACATTTTCAATTCTGTTCTAAGAAACTGAACCTTACCACCGCCTAAGACATTTCCAGTTTGTCTCAAGGTGGTTTTGTGAAACCAAAGAAAAAGTAACATGTACGGATAAAATCATTTGTGGACAAAGTCACCAAATGCCCACAAGCAGCAAGTTCTGAACAGTAATTTCTTGATCGTTGAAAGGGATTAGGAAAAAATATAGAAAAAAATATATATTATCATGAGTCTTCAAACATTTTGTTGTAGAGAACCCTACTGTTTGCTCACATAGAGTATTTCAAATGGACAAATGGAAAGAAATTCTATCCTTATTCATTCTGAGATCCAAATTCTATAAATGCAGATGTTAAAAAGTTACTTGGGAACAAATGTTAAACCTGATTATGCAGGATAGCACTCATTACCGATGGTCCTAGTAACCACTATTATGTATTTAGAAAGCTTTTCACAATATGCAACAGGATTTCAGACATTATCTCATTCAAATTCAACAGCATTTCAGAACTATTATTTGAGTTTTACACACAATATCTATAATTGATAAAAAGTGTGCTTTGGATGTTCAGTTGGGCTGGAGCTAAATGTGAAGAGAAGCTCAATGAAGTAGGATAACTTCCTCAAGTTTACTCACTAGTATTTTGGGGAGTGGAGTTTGAATGTAGGTCTCTTAAATCTTTGCACCGTTCTCTTTCTATTAGTCTAACTATTCGTGGGTATGTATGTGATATACACATAAATTGGGCCCACATATGTGCATTTTGTTTCCCAATTTTCTAATGTCAGTTCTTCGTTCTTCTTTTGGAAGAAGGAGGAGGAAAAGAAAAGGAGAAGACCCTCAGGCCAATGTATATTTTTTTTGGCGAAATGCACACCCAATGCAAATTACACAGTGAAATTAGCTGAGGGGCATAATTTGTTACGCAAATAAACAAACACTATTTGGTTCTGTCTGTGGCTACTGCAGTTATAATGAAAATCTAAAAACAACTGTAATGCTTCCAACCATAAAATTATAAGGCAAGAAAGTAGATTTAGATAACTGTAACAGCCTTAATTGTATTTTTGTAAACTCACAGACAAAGCTTTTACTCAAATTTAGCTCTAGCTCAAATAGCACATTCAAAGCACAATTTTTAATTTGCCCTTTCTGTTGCCAGATGGGCCTAAGACCCCAGCAAGAAAAAATTCCATCCATACAGAAAAGAGCAAGCAATATGAAGTGGAGGGAAGGGAAGAGAGAAAATGCAGCTTAATATGGCAAAGGTAGCCATAGAGATAGGATTTATTAAAGACAAACTGTGCCTAGGCACATTTTAAATTTAGATTTTCGATGATCTGTGGCCACCACACCTCATCAGAGAATATGGTCAGATCCCCGAGTTCAGACTGCAAGAGCCAGAGGTCCAGTGCCCTCATCTTACACAAGCTCAGAAGCCAATGATATCTCAGGGTCATACAGGAAGTTGGAATTCAAGTTCCCAGGACCCCAGGCCAAGCTTTCTTCCATTTCTCCATGTCAGGCCAGCCTCTGGTGAATATGGAAGTAACAGTTGCCAGGACCAGCCATCACAGGATATTTAGCCAGCATTGCCCCTTTAGCTGCTGTTCCAATCACTTCCCCTCCACCAACAGCAGGGTGAAGGGGTGACAGCCAGCCATCCTGTTCCTCATTCCAGCTCTAATCCTATTGCCTGGCACCCACCTGGCTGCTGAGGATACAGAAGGAACAAGACAAAGGTCTTACCTTCAAGGAACTGAGCAATACAGAGAATAAACAAACAGATACAAAAATGTCTGATGTGATATGGGCTGGAAAGACACTAAGGCAAGGGAAAGAGGGAATAATGGATGGGGATGTACTTTAGGTTAGGGAAAAGCTCGAGCTCCTTAGGGATGTGACATTCAAGGAAAGACCTGAACGATGAGGAAAGAGTGAACCAATATGTGGGGTAAGAACATTCCAGAGACAGGAAATGACAAGATGGAAAGAAGAGCAGTATCCTAAATGTCCAAAAATAGGGGCATGTTACAGCAAAAAAGAAAAAAAAAAAAAAAAAGTATACATTCACTAGGTAGAATAGGATCAGTCATTAAAATGCTTTTCATTTCTTAAAAAACTAATGAATGTTTTTACCATTTTATTTATTTTTTTATCGTTTTATTTAAAAAGCAGACAACAAAAACGAACACAAACTCCTTATCACAAAAATATGTGTTTGTAAAAAAACTGAGAAAATCGGGAGGGGTTTCATAAGTAAAAGTGTTTTTCTTTTCCATTCTTTTCTATCTTATTCAGCTAGTAGTGAAGGAAGAGGAGCTGTGCTGCAATAAACCAATGGATAAGCCGATAGAACAGTGGGTTCTCTCAAACCCAAAGGCAGCCAGACCTACTACCTCTGTTCCTAATATGTATGTCAAGAGCCAAGGCTCTTAAAAATAGTCTCAGAACAATGCAAAGCAAAGCCACAATGAGTACACTTCATACCCTCTAGAAAGGCTATAATCAAAAGGTTATATAATAACAAGTATTGGCAAGTATATGTAGAAACTGGAACCCTCACACACTGTGGTGGGAAAATAAAATGATGCAGTTGCTTTGGAAAATACTCTGGCAGTTCCTCAAAAGATTAAATAAGGAGTTACCATGTGATCCAGCAATTCCACTCCTAGATATACTCAAGACAATGAAAATATATGTCCATGCAAAAACCTGTACACAGATTACCTGGTGGCCTCTCATGATTAGCATTTTGACAGAAGTCTTTAATGCATTAAGCCAGGTGTCACTGCTTTTGGCCAATGGGCCTGATTCTGGAGGAGAGAAGGACAAAGGCCCTTGTATAACTTTCTCAACATCAACTCCTGGAATCTCACATGCCACCATTAAGAGTGTGTGGCCTACAAGCCCTCTATCTTGGGACTTTCCCCTGTAAGGCTAGTTGCTGCAAGAGAGAGGCTAGCCCACTTATAATTGTGCCTAGGAGTCCCCAGCAGAGAGCCTCTTTGTTGCTCAGATGTGCCCCCCTCCCCGCCGAAGCCCATTCGGCAGGTGAACTCATTGCCCTCCCACCTACTTGGGACATGACTCCCAGGGGTGTGAATCCCCCTGGCAACATGGGAAATGACTCCTGGAGATGAGCCTGGACCCAGCACTGTGGGACTGAGAAAATCTTCTCAACCAGAAGAGGAAAAAGAGACGAAACAAAATAAGGTTCCAGTAGCTGAGAGATTTCAAATGGAGTTGAGGGGTCACTCTGGAGGGTATTCCTATGCACTATATAGATATCACCTTTTAGTCTTTGGCGTGTTGGAATGGCTAGAGGGAAACACCTGAAGCTGTTGAGCTGCAACCCAGTGACCTTGATTCTTGAAGACGATTGTATAACTATGCAGATTGCTTAGTGTGACTGTGTGTGAAAACCTTGTGGCTGGCACTCCCTTTATCCAGTGTATGGACAGATGAGTGGGAAAATGGGGACAGAAATTAGATGAAGAATAGGGTGGGATGGAGCGGATGGGAAGATTTAGGTGTTCATTTTTGCTTTTATTTTTATTTTGAAGTAAGGAAATTTTCAAAAATTGATTCTGGTGATGAACGCACAACTGTATGACGGTGCTGTGAATAACTGATTGTACGCTGTGGATGACTGTAAGGTGTGTGAATATATCTCAACTGAGCTGTATTTTAAAAAGTAAATGAACAATGGGGGGAATGGGACGTTTGGGATGTTCTTTTTTATTTTAATTTTTTATTTTATTTTTTGGAGTAATGAAAATGTTCAAAGTTTGTGGTGATGAAAGCACAACTATATGTCAATACTAGGAACAACTAATTGTACACTTTGAATGACTGTATGTTATGTGATTATGTATCAATAAAATTGCATTTTTAAAAAAGTGTGTGGCCTAAAGGTTGGGATTTTCAAGCACCCTAGCAGGCTGATAGCACAGAAATGTTTAATTCAGGAAAAACTTTCTATTACCGTTTACCCAAACTAAATAGATAAGTCAACTTTCTCTTTTCAGTCATTCAACTACCAAAAGAACAAGAAAAAGAGAAACTTTCAAGGGATTTTTTTTTTTTTTAATATTTATTCTCACTTCCTGTGTTCTGAGTCAGACCATAGAAACTCAAATATGTACAGGACATCTTAGAGGAATAATGAAGACAGATGTTAAAAACTACATGAAATAGAAATGATTAACCATTTTTTTAAAGATTCCCTTTTCCATAAATAGCACTTAATTTCAAACACTGTCAATAAGACACAACTTCCTGGGAAACCATTAACCATGGATTCCTGTGACCCATGTTGACGGAGAACACATAACTTGGTATATATGTGTTGACTCAAACAAAACAGGGCTAATCTCTCCAATTTCCAGGTAATGTTTTTCACTGATGTGAAAACCACAGAGCAAATTTTCTCTTTTCTCATTTTCTAAATCTGTTTCAAGTTGTGGAAACCTAGAATCGCTGAAAAAGAAAAGCAAGTTATTTCAATGCAAGAAAAAATAAAACAGCAGGATCAAGCTTGAAACACTCAGCTCCCGTAAAATAGAAATACGGCCAAGGTTAGCGAGCATCAAGGAGAATACTGAGGGGTGAGCGTACCACAAAAAAATGCAGGCCCCAGCTAGAAGCATCTATAAAAATAATTGAAACAAAAAACATACAGGTTTTTCTGAACACACCAGGATGAGACACAAGCAGATAACTGTTGTCCAACAGAGATTCCCAAAGACTATAGCAGCTTCCTGACATCTGCTGTGATTAGGTTGTTACTTTATTTCTTTGTTTCCAAGCACAGTTGGGGGGTGGGGGGGATTAATTTGTCAAAGTCCAGAGATGAAATTCTAGCCAGAGAAAAATATATTGATAATGGTCATTTAAACAATTTCATTGCAAAGTTTTCTCTTGTTTTGATGCTGTTGTTGTTTTGGTTGTTTAAATCAGTCTCTCACATTTCACTGAAAAACAACAAATGACTAATTGCAGTTATGTTATAACACATTGTAACCCAGAGGGCAAAAGGCCAGTTTTCTCTGGAATAGATGAGGCCAAGTCCTCCACAAGACCAGGAGTGGAATCATTATCCAACCCAAGTTAAGTGTTGGAGCCAAAGTCCTGTAAAGCATTGGCTTCCGCTATGCTTCTCCCTCCTTGTAAGAGATGGAGGTCAGAACCAAGATGTCTTATTCATACATCACAGAGTAAAGACAAAATTAAGATCAGTAAAGGCAGAGTTGCCAAAGAGAAGACAAACTTGGTGCCAAAGAAGGAACAACAGATTTCGTAAGCTTCCCTACTCCTACTTTTTTACTCAAGGTTTCCATCACTCCTCTTTATAATGATATCTAAATATTTCACTTACAAGAACAGTATTTGGTTCTCTGCAGTCAACCTTTTTCCTCTAGATCTTTTAGAAGTATGAGAAACACTGTGCTCACAAGCAACAAGCAGCCAGACATGTTTTGATTTCATTCGTGAAAATGCATGAGCAAAAGTTGATTTCATTTTATTCTGGAGGTCCTATCAGATCAGTGCTTCTCAAGCTCTATTTAACTAGACTGACCATACAACTTAAAGTCTACACCAAGACAGTTGGAGACTAAAAGGGAATGTTATAAATAATCATTCCTACACAATAGGTGTAAACTGGGACAGAACTGGGGAAACTGGGATGTTTGGTCACACTATGCTTAACTCATATTTTCTGTATTTTCTATGTATACATGAATCCCACCACCACCACCACCAGTCTTAGGAGATTTGGAAGACCTCCCTTTCTTGCAATTTCTATTGGGAAAACAATCCTTATATTGAATATACTTTTTCACACTGCAAAACCCTTCCAGAGATACCAGTATTACTCCCAAGAGGGATATATGTGTCCCCACTGAGCTGTTCAATTGCAATTCACTGAACTAGGCAGATATTCCCCAGTTCTTGGAGTGCCACCACTTAAGTATGCTGCAGTAGAGAGGGAGGAGGTTGTGCAATGCTTCTATGCCAGTGAGCAAGAGGAACTCAAGGAATGAAAGGCCACCTTAGAGTGGGGAGTCTAGGGAGGGCTTCATTCCAACTGTAGGGCCAGAGTGGGGTCTAGAAAATTGAAAAAGATTTGTAAGATTTCAATGAGTTCATAAGCAATAACTGATCATCAAACCCAATCACCATTGCCATAGGCCTGGTTATTACCACACCAAACCAAATCTCATAGAAATGTAGTCAAAGTAAATAAAAATGTCCTACACAATGTGGCAGGTAACTGCATCTCAATTACTTGGTTGGTTTGGAGACATTGGCTTTGAAGGGGCAGAGATGAAAAGGCATTTATGTGACAGAACAGAAATAATATTTCCACATAGTATCCTTGGGGGAGATAAAGGGTCAAAATTCACCAGGTCATTGAGACTGAAATTGTTTGGAATTCTCATTGAGGGGCCTCGAAGTCACATAAATTCTCAGTTTTGCTATTTGTTGTACATAGAGTTGTCACAGACAGAACTGCATTTGGCAAAAGGAAAAAGATGCCTTACATAGTGGTATGTTCAAGCAGTTTAATAAGATGAGTTACCCCACTGCATAGCCCTAAAACAAAGTACACCAAGTGTTCCAGTTTGCTAATGCTGCCTTAATGCAAAATACCAGAAATGAATTGGCTTTTATAAAGGGGATTTATTAAATTACAAATTTTATAGTTCTGAGGCCATAAAAGTGTCCAAACTAAGGCATCAACAAGATGATACTTTCACTGAAGAAAGGCCAGTGGAGTCCAGAACACCTCTGTCAGCTGGGAAGGCACGTGGCTGGCGTCTGCTCTTCCTTTGCTCCCAGGTTTCATTTCAAAATGGCCTTCTCCAAAATGTCTCTTGGTCTCTCTTAGCTTCTTCAGCTCCTGTGCATCTAAGCTTTAGGGCCTTCTCTTAGGTTCCCTGGAGCAAACTCTGGGCTAGCATCTCCAAACATCTCCAAGCATCTCCAAGAGTCAGCACCAGTGTCAGCTCTTAGCTTCTCTCCAAAATGTCCCTTTCAGCTGCTCCGAGCTCCTTCTGTTTGTGAGCTCTTTCATAGGACTCCAGTGATTAAATCAAGAGCCTCCCTGAATGGGTGGGGTCCATATTTCCATGGAAATAATTTATTCAAATGTTTCACCCACTGTTGATTGAGTCACATCACAATGGAAATACTCAATCAAAAGATTCCAACCTAATCAACACTAATACATACACTCCCCACAAGACTGCATTAAAGAATATGGCTTTTGGGGGGACATAATATATCCAAACTGGCACACCAAGGTTGTTATTACTTATTTAACAGCAGGTGATAATTTTTGGCATCCCACAAGGACACCGGATGGAAGCACTAAGTCATTGATTTGGAGGTGCCGTAAGAAACCCTTAAAAAGGCTTCTAGCCAAGCAATTCACCTTTTATCACAATATCGCCTTATAAATGGTCAACCTAAATTTGAGCACCTTTATTCTAGAATTGGCAGCTATGGGGGCTGTGTTGGATAAATGGAGCTGGGTAAGAATTATTATCTGAGTACCATCTCTGGAACTTACCTGAGCTTTAAATTATGTGTGATGGCTGATGGTGGAGAAGAAGAGAAGAGGAGGGAAAAGATAAGACCTTTGGCTTTCAGGGAGTCCCAAACCTTGAGAGATGGCAAGTGCCGATGTAAGGAAAATGTGTTTTCTCTCCTACCACCAAGGCTCAGAGCAAAGCTCAGAAGCCCTCACAAACTACAGTTGGAAAATCTCAATGAAAAATATCACCTGCATATCTTATGTGTTGGAGCGGTATTGAATCTGAGCAACTGGAAGCCTCTCTGTTGTCCATGTCTATAGATGTTTCTGCAATTTACAAGAAAAGATCCTGGTTTGGTTAATGTTTCTTTCTGGATCTGTATCTTGGTTTGTTCTCTCATCTAAAGTAAATGAATGGACAGGAAGGTGTAGCTTCCACTAAACCAGGTGCCTTTATCCCCTTCCATTCCCTACTGATGAACAAAATCAGGAAAGAGCCCTTCCTTGCGCTCACATCTGTGGGTATCAGCCCATCTTCCCCACCATGTTCCATGTTTAGATACCACTTTCAGATGCTTCAATTACATTGTTCATCCTCAACAACCAGTCTTCATGGGGTAAAATCAACAAAAAACTTGGAACAATGTGATTCTTTGTATCCAAGTGGTCACATTAATGAATTTTGGAAGGGCAATTTACATTCCTACTCTCTACAAAGATTTTTTTTTTTTTTTTAACCACTCAAGCCTTGGGGTCTATTTGTACACTCCTGAATAACACATTTCTCCCTGACTCTTTCTACACAACTTCCAGGGCAAGAAAACCACCTGGGGCTTCCAGCATGGATGCTTTCTTTCCTCCCATAAATAAACTCAGCAATAAACCTTGCCACCATGGTCACTCTGGAGCTTTGTACTGCTTAAATCTCATCCCTCAGTCTTTTGTTCAGCCATTTCACCCCAAGTCTAGAGAGCAGGAAGGCTCTCTTCTGCTGGCCTCCTGCCTATAATCTTTTCCCTTGTCTGCCATAAGCATATGATGTTGGCCTGATGGATCCAGACTCAGTGTGGAAGACAATGATGTCCACATCCTAACCCCTGGAACCTGTAAGTATCACCTTATAAGGAAAAAAGGATCTTTACAGGTGTGATTAAGTTAAGGATCTTGCCTGAGAGATTATCCTGGATTATCTGGGTGGGCCTTAAATCCAATCACAAGTGTCCTTATAGGAGTTGGCAATGTGAAAATGGAGGCAGAGATTGGAGAGAGACAGCCCATTTTAGTTAGCCAGGGCTGCTATGACAAATACCACACAGGGCTTGGCTCAAACAACTGGAATTTATTGATGCATGGTTTTGGAGGCTAGAAGTCCAAAATCAGGGTCTCGATAGAGCCGAGCTTTCTCCTGAAGTCTGCCATGTCCTGGTGCTGGCTTGCCACAATCCTTGAGGTTCCTTGGCTTGCAGCTCTGCCTCCATCATAAGGGGATCATCTCCTTGGTCTCTTCCTGCGGCTTCCCTAACTGACTGCATCTGAATTTCCTCTGCCTTATGAGTATCCAGTCATTTGGATTATAGCAAAGCCCACCTTGATTCAATTTAGCCTCATCTAAGTTGGATCTTCAACCATCCTATTGACAAATGAATCCACACTTTAATAATATCTCCAAAGGTCCTATTTACAAATGGGTTCATACCCACAAGAACATGGATTAAAACTTGAGCATGTCCTTGGTGGGATACATGATTTAATCCTCAACCCAACAGCAAGCCAAGGAATGCTGGCAGCTACCAGAAGCCAGGAAAGGCAAGAAGCAGAGGGTCCCCTAAAGGCTCCTGAGGAGGCATGGCCCTGGGACACCCCAATCCCAGCTCAGTGAAACCGATTTCAGACTTCAGGCCTCCAGAATAGTTAGAAAATAAATTTTTGTTGTTTTAAGCCAGTAAGTTGGTGGTCATTTATGATAGCAGCCACAGGAAAGTAACACACTCAGTTGCCTGGACCAGACCTTCAGCATCTCCAGATTCATACAGTCACCACTGGGAAGCCAAGCACATCTCGGCACACTCACTTCTATGGCATTGCCAAGGAAGAGCTGACTCTCTCCCCTCTTCAACAGACTCAGGGAATTCAGAATCTTCTGGAAGATTCTGAGCACTTTTGAACAAACCTAAGGAAACAAAATCCCCAAGGGGTTATTCAAGCATGAATCTCCAAGCACATCCATATGCTTCCAGTGAAGCTATACCTCGACTGGCCTCCTCTCTACTTACCTAAGCTGAAATGGCATGCAAAATGTTTTCCAAGCCTCTCTATGGTCACATGCTTTGGGTTTAGTTGTGTGAATTTGGGCAAGTTACTTAATTTTTCTGGGCCTCAATTTCTTCATCTAAAAATGGAGATCATAAACCACCTAGCTCATCTATTATACAAAGTAAATGGGTTTGTACATGTTTAAAGCTTAAGCAGTTCTTGTCAAAAAGAAAGCCCCATATAAGTATTTGTTATTATTCACACAGTAAAAAATTTGCTAAAATTTATAGCAATCTTCCTTAGCAGTTGGATATACCTGAAATTCATCAATAAAATTGCTTTCTAATGGGATAAAAATTACTACCTAATTCTTTCTTCAATGCCTTATTGCCTTGACTTCATGGATTAAAATACACTGAGACTTTACCACCCAGAACAACCTCTCTCTCTCTCTCTCTCTCTCTCTCTTTCTCAATCTCTCTCTCTCTCTCTCTCAGAAGAAGGAGAAGAAGAAGAAAAAGAAGAAGAAGAAGAAAGAAGAAAAAGAAAGAAAGAAGAAGAAAAAGAAGAAGAATTAGAATTATTACTCTCCTAGGGGATCTAATGTAAAAGAACCTTAATTATGACCAGTTCAGCAAGCTCTCTTTCAGTCTATATGTTATACCATGACTTCCAAAGGAATTTTAAGTTCAGCCATGAAAACTGTGTTCTAGATTAAACCTTAGCCAATTAGACTCCATTGTTGAAAAAAATATATATTTATTTTATAAATCTTAAATAAGAAATGTCTTATTGAGTTCAAAATCTTAACGAAACCAAGGAGAATTCCTTCTTTTTCTTTTTTGAACTTTCCTTTTCATGCAACTTTGTAAATGGCAAAACCTTTGTAATGCTATTTCATGGTCTTAAATATGCTCCAAAGCTTCAGGGCATTTTAAAAATATCATTAATATAAGCCAGGTTGAAAAAAAAAAGTGGCATTTTCTGTAGTCTAAATTAAATTGGCTGCTGTCCAAGATTTTTTGCATTAGGAGATGCCAGGGGGTAAAAAAAAAAAAAAAAAAAAAGCATCATTAATCACATTCTTCGGGTATTTGGAGTCTCCTACACACCCAGGTATGAAAAGTGCATTGGAAGTGGCCTCTGCAGCCTCAGACAACACGGCTGCCCCTCACTTCCCCACTCCCCTCCCTTACGATGGACCCAGTGGCAGGGCAGGAAGCTCTGGACCCAGGACAAGGCAACCAGGATAGGCTGACCACAAACTCACTAAACAAAACCTCTAGGGGCTTCTGCTTTAACCTGTAAAATGCAGGAGTTGAATCAGATGATCTTGCAAGTTCCTTCAAGATCAAATGCTCTACGGCTGCATACAGACCATGGAAAACGGGGGCGTCCACAGGTCCGTTTACAGTCAGCACATCAAGCAACAAGCACTTAAAGGATGGGTGGAAGGTGACAGGCTCTGCTCTAGGCAAGATGTGAGGCTCCAAAAGGGTAAAAATGCTGTCTGAGGGAAGGAAACCTCACCTTCTCAGGGAGCCCTTCCCCTAAAACCCAGTAGAACTGGAGATGGTGCTCACCATTACCCTGAGCCCCGCACCCACCAAGCCAGCCACTGCCTGTCATATTCCTCTTATGTATTTTTTCACTGCAGCTATTACCATCAGAACTTCTCTTTTCTCTTAATCTATCTGTTTACTTGTTTATTATCTGTCCTCACCCTCTTGACTATAAGCTCCAGCAGAACAGGGACCTTATCTTTCTTACCCTCCATTGTCTCTCAGCTCCTGGCCCATGCTTGGAGTTCAAGAAACATTTCTTGAATGAAAGAATGAGTGAATGAGCATTTTCTGGTCTTCTAAAAACCTGTTGTCTGTTCCTATACTGGAATAGGAGCGATCTTTGCAAAATACAAATTTAATTGTGGCATTCCCCAACATAAAGCCTATTATTGGCTGTATTAGTTTCCTTGGGCTGCTGTAACAAAGTACCACAAAATGGGTGGCTTCAAACAACAGAAATTTATTCCTTCACAGTTCTGAAGTCTCGAAGTCCAAAATCAAGGTGTCAGCAGGCCATGCTCCCTCTGAGATCCTAGGGAACTTGTCTGTTCCATGCCTCTGTCCTTGATTCTGGTAGCTTCCGGCAATCCTTGGCATTCTTTGGCTTGCAGCTTCATCTCTCCAATTTCTGTCTCCATCTTCACATGCCTGTCTTCCCTCCGTGTGTGCCTCTGTGCAAATTTCCATTTTCTTGCCAGGACACCAGTCATATTGGATTTAGGGCCCACTCTAATCCAGTCTGACTTCACCTTAACTTGATTACATCTTCAAAGACCCTACTTCCTAATAAGGTCACATTTACAAGTTGTGGGTGGACATGAATTTTGGGAAACCCTATTCAACCTAGCACAATGACTCTAGAGATAAAGACCAAATCTTTCATCCCAATCTATAAGGATGGTATAATTAGGCTCCTGCCACCCATCTCATCCCTCCCCTGCTGGCCCACAGATACCCAGCCTCTCCAGCCTAGATTCAGACACGGTGCTAATTCCTCCATGTGTCCTTTGCACACATCATTACGTCTATGGGGAAAGGGAGCAGACCCCACTAGAAGCAGACTCATACCCCACTCCCAACCATCACCCAACAAACACTCACTCACCTGTCAAATCTTAGCTCCAGATCTCTTCCCCCAGGAAAAAACCTTCCTGGACACACGTACAAACATACACACCTGGCCTAGGTGGAACCCTAGGCCCCTCTTCCTCTCCTTCAGTGCATTTACCTCAAACCACACATTTATTTGTGTGGTCATTTGCTTAATATCTACACCGTACAATCTGAGAGAGCAGGGGCCAGTCTGGTTTTGCTAACCATGGACTTCTCAGAACCTAGCACCATGCATGACGCATAGTAACCTTGCAATCAATATCTGCAGAATGAATGAACTAACAAATGAATGAATGAATGAACACAAGCACTACAAGCAGCTTCATATTTTGCTAAAGCCGAAACCTCTGTTATGTCTATAAAATATTATAAGTCATAGTTTCTTAAACCCAGCTGTCATGTGTAATGAGAGCAGACTTCCTTTCAAAAGCAATCTCCTCAAACTACAAAGCCGTGGCCCTTTTGGCCGTGTAATCATATCAGAGAGCAGTGAGAAAGGCCAACCCAGATATAATCCCTGTGCACAAATGGAGCTCCCTGCTGCCCTGCTGCTTTATATTCACTCATTCCAACCAGAACGTTTTAATTTGGAGAAAATAATGAACCTCTAGAGGAAAAGGGGAAGGGAGGGCAGCCACAGGGGCCATGGAATTTGAGTCAGTGTCTGGTTACCAGTTAGGACCTAGAAAGGAACAACAAGAGCTGAGGAAATGGCAGTTGCAACTGCTCTTTGTTCCGTTCTTAAAAAGAAAAATACAAAACACAGTTCTGGGACTAGGAGCAAAAACGCATTCTGTGTCATAGAGGAATCTATCAAAACTGCTAAAAACTCACAGGAAAACATTTGCTATTAGGGTAGAAAAGACCAACTATCTAGGCAGGAATTAAGAGACTGGACAAAGAAATACTGTCAAAGGGAGAGAGGAGGATCACAAATGCTGATTCCCAGGATCTAAAACTATTTACGGTATAATCTCTGAACTAGCCAGAAAACAAAGAGGGAGGATTTATACCAAAAAGCACTCTAGCAAAAAACAGATAACTGAAAACAAAGAAAACTACAGGTATACAGAGAAGGTGAAGGAAAAGTTTAGGGGACAGTAGAAAGAGTGAACTAGCAAAAGCTTACCCAGGCAGAGCAGAGAAGGGAGCTGGAGACCAAAGCAATGTTGCCCGAGATAAGAGAAAAATGTAAATACAACCTGATAATCCAGGAGCATTTTCTTTCCAGCCCAGGAGAAAACATCCATAAATCTTGTAGAAATGTGATATATTGGAAACTGAGAGAATGGATCTAATCCAGATCTTATCCTGGCCTATGTTTCCGAGCCAGAAAATGAAAAAAATGAAGGCAAAATATTGACCTGTTAGTTTGCTTCCATTTTTGCCCCCTTCTCAGAGCCTTCGCTAGAAGCTGATGGTTGGACTGGAAATCTGATTCTTGCAGCACCTGGAGCAACCAGCTCACCATCTTTGGACCTCAGCTTTCTCACATGTTTCCCACCCTTCAGTGAATCTATGAGACCCCTAACAGCTGGAGAGTCTAATAGCACGTGGGAAGGCACAGGATTCAAGGTCAAGCAGATGCAACTCTAACCCCAGCTCTTAAACTTAGCTAGCCCTGTGACTTTAGGCACGTGGCCCAACCCCTTTCAGACTCAGTCTACCTATTTGAAAAATGGAGAAAAAATGGAGAATAATTAACAGAGGTTGAAAGACATCCAATAATGCCCTCAGAATTGAGTCCTGCTGAAGCCAAGGACCCCATTCTTTCCAGCATGGCATGTTGCCTCCAATGAAACTTGCACCAACATCAAATGCCATGTTCACCTAATGAAAGATTTTATGGTGAGGATTAAAGATAATAGTAATCCATATAAAGTCCTGACACTTAAAAAATGTGCAGCAAATACGAGCTACTATTATAGTTACTCTTTAGGATTCCACATCCCTTGAGTTTTGGGATTTGATGAATGAATGAAGGAAAATGAATTAATAACTTGGTTTCTCACAAGGTAAAGTATCTGTACTTTCCCACCTCTCGCTACCTGAGGTTATAGAAAAAAAAGCCCAATGACCCTCTTCTACTATTTATTTCATGTCATGATCAACAATTAATACATGCTGAACAACCTCAAATTTGTTGATCCTGTGAGAGTCTACACAGTTGGCCAAGTTCACTGAGAGCTAATAATCAAGGAAAGACATTCTGAAAAAGATTCAGGGTCTGGCTTGGGTAAAACACATGTTTTCCTATTATAAATAATCCATTGACTATAAGTATTTTCAAGTCCTTGGTCTCTCATTTGTAGAACATATGAGACTAGTGATGGGGGCTAAAGTCACAAGGAAATTAGCCCCATTTCCTTTCAGTTTTTAGGGTCTCTATATACCCAAACCCATTCTGTTTCCTGAGAGGTACAATATTTTCCAGAGAGAATTTCAAGGTTTTACTCCAACTTCCTAACATCGACTATGTCAGCCAGCCCCATCTTTATCCCTCACATCAGATTTTGGATGGAAAACACCAAACCTCACCACGCCACAAAGATTTCAATTTGTTTTCTTAACTGAAACTTTGTAATGAGGCCCTGAAGCCTCCTCTCCTTGGGTTAGTTTCAATGAGCTAACTGGATAAAGCATGAGTCATAGCAATGCACCAGCCCTAGAGCCATAATTCCATCCGGGACAAATTCAGAGAGTTAAAGAACCAAACACCCAACACAATCCTGGCACAGAGCAGATGTTCCATAAACATGTGTCAGATGAAAGAATGGGAAACAAGACACAAACACAGAGAAACTATCACATACATTACTAGGTACCACACTGGGTCCCTTCAATACGCTATTTTGCAAATGCTTCATATCTAACCTGAGCTCTTCCTCATTGTATAGATCAGAAGACTGAGGCTGAGGAAGATTCTATCATATTTTTAAAACTGCACAGCTAGTGTATAGTGGAGTCAAGATTCAAACCCACATCTCTCATCCCAAAGCCCCTTGCCATTCTACTAAACTACATGACCACCACTCCCCCAAAGGAAATTTCTACTAACATCAGTTTTCACATGTATATAATAACAACTACGCCAATGCAAAAGAATTTTCCTCAGGCTAAATTAAACTTGAAAGGATGCTCCCTTAAAAAGAAAAAAAAATAATAACTAGGTTTCCTTGATGCTATTTAGGACTTACACAAGAGGTAGGACATGCCCCATCCCCAATGTTTAAAATTAGAATTTCAACCTTCTTTTGTGCAAAAAAAAAAAAAAAAAAGTCTTGATGTTGGATATCCGTTTTTCTGCTTTGTCTCTAAATAAAGCAATCTGAAAATTGAGTTACCAGTTAGGAATTGAGTTTTGCTGCAATGAAACAGAAAACTTTTAAGCAGTGGCTTAAAAAAAGCCTAGAGATGAGAAGTTAAAAGCTGGCATGGAATTTCCACAATGTCACCAGGAGTCAGGCTCTTTCTACCCTTTACACATAGTTTTCAACCACAGAGTGTCCTCCTAGTCCCAAAATAGTTGCTGGAGCTCCAACAATTACAATGGCCATTCCAGACAAGAGGAAGATGGAAGGGCCAAGAGCAAAAGGGTGCCAGCTGAAACAGTCCTCTTTAAAAGTCCTTTCCCAGGAGTCCTGCCAAGTGATTTCTTTAAAAAATGCTTGGGCTAGAAGTATGTCACCTGACCACCCCTACCAGTGATAAAGCCTAGGAAATTTAGATATAACAGCTAAGTACATTGGCAACCCAGCACAATGTGATTTTGTTAGAAAGACAAAGGGGGATTAATAGATAAGCAACTGATGGCTCTGACACAAATGCCCTAAACATCATTTAAACATCTGGCAAGAGTGTCTTCTGTGAAACTAGATACTTGGAGAGATTGCGTGATATTTAGAAGGCAGAATCCTTGCTTCTGTGGAGTATAACAGCCATATTGCAGCCCGTGGCCTTGAATATTGGATAATACCGAGGTTTAAAAGTTATCCAGCTTATTGAAAAATCTAACTAAATGAAAAGTAAGCATGATTTTATCAAGAACATCAGTGAGCCATTAAATGCTCTTGGCTTTGACATCTCTGAACTGTTGATCTATGAGGTTTAAATTTTCATTCCATCTGCCCCAAGAAAACATCTCTTAAAGGCACATGGGCCTGATCTTATGACAAAATGAAAGACACCCCTAGCTACAGGAAGACCCCACCACTCAGGAAAGCCAGAGTTCCCTATTGGGAACTCCTCTCCACACATGGTGACTGGAAGAACCCTGGGGTCTCTGCGTTAGAAACAGCATTAAAGGGGTCTCCCAAACCAACTCCTTTGCAGAGTGAAGGAGAGCACAAGGATGAGAAAAGGAGACAGAGGAGCCACACAGAAGGCAAAGGCAGCTTTGCCAACAAAGAGGCAGAATCTGACACCAAGGATTTCCAGCAGGAGGCTCATTTCCACCCTGGAGTGAAGGTGCCCCTCTCCCAGTGACGCTGGGAAATCGTCAGACACTGCAGCACATGTTGTAACCTTAGGTTACTTCAGTTTGCTTCTTAAAGACACATAAGGGCTAGTTTGCTTGGCAGAGCGGATACCGGCCAGCACCCAGGAGACTGCTGGAAGTTAGACCCAGGAGTGGGGTGGCAAGCCACAAAGCCACTCAGATGTTGGAGAACCAAAGGGTAACAGCCCTCTGGGGACAAGAGCTTCACGATTCTGTCCATTGGGTTCACATGTCCAGTGTTGACATTGATATCCATTCTTACCACTTGCTTGGTTTAGGATAGGTTTATTCTTTTTTTTTTTTTTTAAATTCATGAAGATGTTCTTAAAAGGGCTAATTTCCTGTCCTCTTCCAAAACATGATTCATTAAAGAACAAGAATAGGTGGAGAAGTATATAGAGAAGCATATACAATAAAGAGCATAAAGACAAGAAAGAATGAAGGTCATGTCGACTCTTACATTGATTGCATTGTTCCTGTTTATATGTCCTCAACTTGAATGTGCTACAGAAATTTCAAAAACACAGATCATTATTTTAACACACAGAATTACAAATCAACTTGAAGTCCTTTGTATATTTGGCTGCATCCTTTCTTATATGCCATCTAGAAATGGCAACTAGAAGGGAGGGAGCAGGGGGCAGGCAGAAGTTTCAGGAAATAACTTTTGGAAAAAGGGAACCACGTAGGTTTAGGTGAATTGATTCTTAAAAAAAATTTTTTTTTGGTCTCTTTGTGCATAAACTTACACGTGTCCAAGTGTTGGAGACATCTGTGGGCTCAGGTTCCATCTTCAAAGATATTCTATTCTGCAGCAATATCTCACATCTCTGAACTTGAGCTATCATTACCTATATGCTATCTTTGGTTGATTTTAAGTGTCATACAAGTTTGTCCCTTCCATCCAGGAGTTTCAGTCTATCTGAGAAGACTCGAGAATGTTTGTGTTCTTTTAAAACTCCCATAGTCTCCAGTACATGGTTAGCTGGGACTCTCCAGCCATTCACTGATTTGTATGTTACATGCAAGATATTAACTATGCATCTGCTAGAATTCAGGAGACCAATAAATATGGCCACTGTCCATCTCCCCACAATCCAAGTGCAAAACCAGTTGAGGGACAGAGTAATACAGACGAAGATGAAAGTATCATCTTTATTACTAATTAAAGCCGTTTTGGAGGGTGTAGCTTGGACGATCAACCTCAGTTAGCTTCCTAACACCTTCCATCGGAATTGGACAGACTCACCCACCAGTCACTGGTGCACCTTGACCGTCTTAGGCTCCCCCACAGCGTTGCCAGCTAGCAGCAGACCGGAGGACATTCTGTCGTGGGCAGAAAGGGTGGGAAATGAGAGGATCCAGAGGAGCAAGCTAAATGTGCCTAGCTCCTTTCCCCAGTATCATGGGGCCAATAAATCATTCTTCTTCCCTCGGGGAAGAGTTACTAAGGAGCTCAAAATAAAAATTTTAAGAAGGATCATAGTTTCTTCTCCTCAGAATTGGAAGCTCTTTCCTCTCTAAGAGCTGTGCATCTTCACATCTTAATTCCACATATGCCTGACTTTTTCCCCCTGGATGTTAATCTATTGTCCTGTGAGGGTCATTTAAATTTATGATGTGCCAAACCCGACACCCAACACATAATTCAAGATAACCTCCCTGTAAATTCTATGTATGGGATTTATATATCCCAGATGGGTGGAAGGTTTGATCTTCACAACCAAACAGATTTTTATAATTCACGAAATGCCCTGCAAGGCACATAGCTCTGCTCCTCGTGCTTCCTGTGGAACCTCCTACGTGCTGGAGCAAAGACAGTGAAATAAATATTAAGCCTGAGGAATTTGTTTTAATGATGCAAATAAATGTTTTGGGATACTTGTGACTTATTCTGTAAGAATGCCCTCTCTGACTCTTTTCAACTAAATAAGATGTGTAAGTTTGGGGAAGATCCCTTTTTTAAAAAAAATAGGATATCTGATATTTTTTAATCCAAACAGAAAATAAGTAAGTATACAAATTTGCTAAAGAGAAGTGGTAAAAACCGAATGTTACGTATTACAGAATCAGTATGTCAAGTTTTACTTTGGTAGTCAGTGATTCTTACAGTTAATTCTGCAAAACGAAAACAAAACAAAACAACCCAGTTGTACGGCAACAAGAATATAAGATGCCCCTTTCTGAACCCCAGTTTGATAAAAGTGATTTCATATGTAGCTTATCGATTATAATCAGTTTCAGTTCTCCCTGTGCAAATAACACATGTAATCATTAATGGTGGTTTGGTGAACTGAAATCAATTTCTCTTTGGATAGTTCAACAAAATAACCCAAATATAAAAAGACTATTCAAGATTCACAGAGATAAACCAGTGCCTAAGAAACAAATAACTCTCCCATGTGCACAATAATTTTAAAACATATTTTTAAAACATAAAATTACAGTCAAAGACAGTGATAACATTGCATAGTCAGTGCATTACTTCATGTTGTGTACTCCTACAGCTCACCTGGAGTTTAACACATCACCACCATGCTTAAATCTGTCCAATTCTTTTAAAAATCTAAGTCTCATAAGACCTTGAACTTGACCTGTAAAAAATTGTGTTTTAGTATCCCAAACAATGAGATTAGGTATGACATGTAGTAACCTCCTCTCATAAGTAAGACGGCACATAGACTCTTTGTTTGTTTTTAAATTCAGTTTTACTGAGCTATATTCACATGCCCTACAATCATCTACAGTGTACAATCAGTTGTTCACAGCACCATCATAGAGTTATGCATTCATCGCCAAAGTCAATTTTTTAACATCTTTACTCCAAAAAAAAATAAAAGAAATAAAAGAAGAAGAAAAATACAAGAAGAACACCAAAACACCCTATCTCCCATTGCACATAGGCTTTTGCTGCATCACCACAAAGAACCCTCAAGACAACCTAATACAGCAAATTAAGAGGCGCACATTTCTTACTTAACCAAAGAAAAATCTCAATGGCTTTCCTGGAATCAAGTGCACTCTAAGACATAAGGAATGAGTATAACTGTGGCAGCTAAAGAAATTTGCCACTGTATAATAAATGCCATTGTGCAATGAATGATGTTATACATTTTAATAATATATTATGATTTGTTGTTTTCCCAGTACCATGGGGCACAAGAACAGGAAACTGAAGAGTATCTTGTTAGAACAGAAAGATCCATTTTTGAGACTGCTGGAAGTCACAAACTGTGTGCTGGTACTACAGGCAGGGATACCATATTAAACAAGTCAAGATTCTTAATTATTAGTCTTCAGTGAGTAGCCAATCTAACCTTAATAAAATGACAATATGTGATTCAAGTTCTTGATATGTCAAAAGTATAGGCAATTATGGGCTTACGAAGAGTGTTTTAGCAGGAAAGGTAGACAAAACAAGATGCCGGAGTCGATAACCCCTAAATCTCAGGCTTTAACACAAACGTTTGGTTACAGTTCATGGCACAGGCCAGTCGGGGTTGGAAAAGGGCTTGCTCCTCAGTTAGGTTCCCAGGTTCCCTCCATCTTGTGCTTTCAAATTCTTCTAAGTCCTTGGAGTTCTCATCAATCAGCCCATGCATGGGAAAAAGGATGCGAGGTTTGGGCAGGGATGTTTTATTTGTTTTGTTTTAAATGAGCCAGGCCTGAAATGGCACATGCCTCACTTCTGCCTGTATGCCTTTGGCCAGAACACGGGCACACCCCACCCCTAACCAGAAGCAGGGCTGGAAAATGTAGACTCTAGCAGCAACCCCGGGAAGATCACACGTAGGCAATTGCCACGAGTGTTAAAAACAGCTAAGACTGGCAGGTCTTAGCTAAGAGAGTCTAGGAACTCTCTTTGTTGTCTTTGCAACGTTTCTGTAAATCTAAAACTCTTCTAAAAATAGTTTATTTTTTCAAACTTCTTTAAAAGAAAAAAATCAGGACCAGTTCTAAGGATGGGGGATTTTCTTCTTGCAATGTTTCCCCCCCACTTTTTTTCAGGTGAAGTCTGATAAATCTAAATACAGAGGCCCTGTAGTTCAGTTCAGAAAGCTTCAACTTTGAGAGAGGTCTCCCATCTGTCTGAGACTTACTTTCCTATTCTGTAAAGTGGGAACAATATCCCAACCTCAAATATTTCTTGTACTGATTAAGATATATCTGAAAGCCTGTGGACCATCCAGGCATTTGGGTGGCTTTCGAGTAAAGCATATTAACCATTTAAACTCTTCAAAAGGAAATGAAATATTAAAAAGGCAAACAATCCAACAAAAATTGGTAAAGATTTGAACAGACACTTAATAAAAGAAAATATTTAAATAACCAATAAGGCAAACAATCCAACAAAAATTGGTAAAGATTTGAACAGAAACTTAATAAAAGAAAATATTTAAATAACCAATAAGCTTATGTAAAGGTGCTCAACATCATTAATCACCAGGGAAATGCAAAGCAAAACCACAATGAGATGCCACTACACATGCACCAGAATGGCTAAAATTATAACTGACTCTACTAAGTGTTGCCAAGGATGTAGAGTAACTAGAACATTACTGGTGGGAGTTTAAAATTGTACAAACACTTTGAAAACAAATGGGCATTCTCTGAGAAATATACACCTACCCTTTGACCTAGCAATAACATTCCTAGATATATAAGCAAGAGAAACAAATGCATATGTTCACAAGAGACCTGTACAGAAACAGCAGCTTTATTCATAACAGTCAAAAATTGAAAACAGCTCAGGTGCCCATAAATAGGAAAATGGATAAACAAATTGTGGTATATCCATACAATATAATAGTGCTCAGCAATAAAAAATAACAAATGACTGATGTACATAGCAACATCGATGAGTCTCAGAAAAAAATATGCTGAGTGAAATAACACATAAACAAAGGAACACATATGAATGTCTCCATTAATATGAAATCTTTGAACATAAAAAACAAATTGATAGTGATAAAAGCAGGTTAGTGGTTATCTGGAGTTGGGGATTATGGGGTTGGAATTTTCTTGATAAAAACATGAGATAGCTTTCTGGAATGATGGAAATGTTTTACACATTTTTAAATCTTTTTTTAAAATACAGTTTTATTGAGATGTATTCACATATCCTAAAATCATCCACAGTGTACAATCAACTACTCACAGTACCATCATATAGTTGTGCATTCATCACCAGAATGAACTTTCAAACATTTTTCTTACTCCAAAAAATATAAAAGAAAATAAAAATAAAAATAAAAAAGAACACCCAAAACATTCCATCTCATCTGTCCATACACTGGACAAAGGGAGTGTGAGCCACAAAGTTTTCACAATCACACAGCCACACCCTGTAAGCTACATAGTTATGCATCATCTTCAAGAATCAAGGCTACTGGGTTGCAGTTCGACAGTTTCAGGTAGGAAATGTTTTATATTTTAATCAGAGTATATACATTTGTTAAAATTCATTGTGCTGAACGCAAGATTTATGCAGTTTCCTGAGTATAATAAAGTACCGTTATCATGAAAAATAAGGAAATGGAGCTAACAGAAGGAAAGGAAAAACTATTTTGCCCTTTTTGCCTTGAAAATGAGAGGGTGGGTTGTGCATATTTGCTAATTGTCTGCATCTGCATCCAGCTGCCTTCCCAAGTCACCAAAGTGCAGAGCTTGGAAATTACCTCTAACCACTATTCTCTAAAAACAACCTGATAAATAGTCATGTCCAGTGTACACTGTGCAGGTCAATATATTCCATATTAAAGTGGGAAAAAAAAAAAACCTCTAACCCAGACAGGTCTTGGATCACATTTTTCTCAAGTTATATAAAGCTTATGAAAACAGGAAATAAAGCATTTTGAAAGCATTGCAGAAAATTCCAAAATAGACTAAAATGCAAATGAAGGCTATGAGAAAAAAGCAGAAGATGCATATTTTTTTTAAGTTCCAAAATCACGCGGGCCAAAAGTCAGTAGACAAGGAAATGAGAATCCTGGGATGGAATGGCAATCAAAGGCAAGAAAAACAGAGAACATTCAAAGCATTGTGCCTAAGTATGGAGGGGAAGAAGCTAAATGAGTCTGTGTATTAACTTACAGCTGGCAACCAGTTAAAATGGAAATGTAATGAGTCTTTTCTTAAAGCTTGTATCTTATACATGCATAGGAACTGAACCCAAGTTGGATGTGGAATCCTATTAAATTACTGAGGCTCATTTATTCCTTTACTTTTAGGTTTTACAACTTAAGCTTTGGTATGATGGAAACAATCAGCATTATTAATAGACTGAATTTTCTTCTAATAACTGATGGAACTTTATGTGCACAGTCTACACATACAGTAGCAACTTTTAAAAAGTGTTTATAAATTCTAAAATGAGAACATACTATGTATATATGTGTGTTGTCTTTGCATAAATTAGTGCACTTATAATAGCTGTTTATGAATTGTTCCTGTTCAAGTATGTGACTGTGAGAACTAGATTAAGTTTAGATTTCACACAGAGTGGGGGCAGCTCAGGGGAATGGCAGAGGGTTAAGAATCCAAGCTGTTATCAGTGGCCTGTCCTCCTGTTTATCTGCCCACTATCCTTGCAAGGTGGAGACTTTGGGGTAGAGGTTCCTAAAATAGCCTCATAACTTGTTACCAAACTAGCTCAGACTGGCTCTGCAGTTAAAGAACAAAGGAAAGAGGCCACTAGGCATAGAAGTGGTGTCAGTGCCTTATATGGACATAACAGTTATAGTCAGGGGTGGAGACTTGTTTCAAATGTTTCTTGTTTCAAATGTTTCGAATTTGCAGGGGAGACTTATTTCAAATGTTTCAATTTTGGCAGGCTGAATGTTTCATATTTGAGCCGGTTAGTTAGGTCTGTCCAATAGGCTGTAATCTCTGGAGTATCCAGCCAATGGAGAAACAGGGGAGGGACTTGCGTGTTAGGCTTAGGGCATAAATAGCACTGTGTTGTATTGTTCTGTGAGCCAACCCGCCCCCACCCTCACCCCCCACATTTTGGTTGTGGGCATTCTTGCAAGACCATTCTTGCAAGATCGTGAATACATTCTTTTCTTTTCCACAATTGGGTGAGCGTTTATTCCTTACTAACATTTGCCACTATCAATAGGCATTTATCTGTTCCTTTTAGTATTTTGTCTTTTATATACTTCCAATCTACATTGTTAGGAACATAGACTTTATAATGGTTGCAGCTCCTTTGTGCACTGTAAATTTTACCAAGCACAAATGATAGCTCTTTTCCTAATTGAATGCTTGTTGCCTTGGACTTTATATCAGCTACCCATATTGCTGTGCTTGGCTTTCTTTTGACCAGCATTGGCCAGTTCTTTTATTTTTAATATCTCTTAAGTATTTTGTTTCAGGTGCATTTCTGCAAAATGGTATATGGCTGTAGTTTAGAGGTGGTAGTGATGGTTTTTTGTTATTGGTTTGGTTTGGCTTTGCCTGGGGTTTTTGTTTTGTTCAGGAGGAGAGGGTACCTTGTCTTCCATACTCATGGCAACCACTTGCTCTGTCCTGTACAAACAGCAACTTCCGTGGTTGCATCCTGGACCTTGTCATTACCTGTAACTGCATCTCACGTTTGAGCACCTTACTCTCTGTCTCTGACCACCACCCCCTGTCTTTTCATCTCTCCTCTCCTAGTATCAATCTTCAACTGTTCCGATCCCCACTAGGACCTCCAGGCTATTAAACAACCCCTTTGTCACTTCTCTCCCTACCCAAGCTAGATACCATGACCTGTCCTTCTAATCATTCTGTGGACCTGTTCTCCAATCTATTGTCCCACTCTCCTTCCATGTCTCCCACAGGTATAGTCATTTGCAAATCCAATCCTGGCTACACTCAACTCTCTGCTTATTCTTCACCTGCATCTGAGGAGCTGAACATGAATGGAGACCTCTCATTTTAAATAGATGTCATATAGCTCCAGTGAAGCCTCAGCACTAGGTGCAGCAGTATCCACCACATGTTCCTGATGAGTACACTCTTGGAGAAAACCATTAATCACCTGTTCTTTTCTCAAACTTCCAACCCCCCCTTCTCATTCTCAGATGATGATGTTAATTGATATTTCACTGACAAAATAGAGGTAAACAGAAGAGAACTATCCACTTTCCCCTTTCCAAATCCACCAGACAATCTACACTGAGCCTCTTCTCCTGGTACAGTGGAGGAACTGTCCCTGCTCCCAACTAAATCACTGAATCCCATCAACTCTTATCCACCCAACCACCTCGCTGCAGTAATGATCCTCAGTCTCCTGATTCACCAATGTCTACCCTCCACTGGACCATCCTCATTAACTAAGAACAAATGTGTTCTAGTACCTCTGACCTTCAAAAAAAAATTTTTTTAATCTCTCACAACCTCATATCCCACTCCAGCTCTGCTCTACTTTATAGCAAAACTTCATGGGGGTAAGGGGGTTACCTCTACTGTTATGGCCATTTACTCATCTTACATTCTCTCTTAAATGCATTAAATCAAGCCTCCTATGCTGACCTATTCATGTCCAGGTCACCAGTGACCTCCATCATAATGAATCCAGTGGTCAGTTTTCATTCTCCTTTTAGTCAAACTCACAGCTGGCTGCCTGTGGCATATCATGTCCTTCTTGAATTCTTTCTTCACTTGTCCTCGGGACAGCACTCTCTCTCTTGGTTTTCCTCCTACTGCCCTGGCAATTTCATTCACTTTTATTTACAGAATATTCCTCATCTTCAAGGTTCGAGAACCTCATGTCTCAATAATCCCCTTTTCCTCCCTTTTCTCTTAAGGAGCCTCATCTAATTCCTTACTTTGAAATTTACATGCTGATGACAACCACATTGATATTTCCTGTCTTAATCGGTTCCCTAAGTTCCAGAATACCTACTCACCATATCTACCAGGATATTTGGGCATCTTCATCTTAGCATGGACAAGACGTAACTTAATTTCCCACCCAAATCTGTGCAAGCCCAAACCTGCTCCTCCCCCAGTCTTCTGATTCTTGATAACTGGCACTACCATTTACCTTCTCTCTCAGGCTAGAAAAACAAGGAGTCATTCTTGACCCTTCTCTTTCCTCACAATCCACATCCACACCATCCACACACCCTGTCCGCCTCATAATGTAACTTGACTCTTTTTTTAACTTTTTTTTATTTAATTTAGTTATTTTTTTATTAGAGAACTTGTAGGTGTACAGAAAAATCATGCAGAAGATGAAGAGTTCCCCTATTCACAAACACACACACACACACAGTTCACAGTTTTCCTGATTACTAACACTTTGCATTAATGTGGTACCTTTGTTACAACTTTGTTATAGCTGATAAAACAACATTGTTATAATTATACTATTTGCTTTAGTCCATAGTCTACATTAAGGTTCACTGTTTGTATTGTACAATCCCCTGAGTTTTTTTAAAATTTACATTTTCACAACATACATACAACCTAAAATTTCAAATACATACTTCAGTGGTGTTAATTACATTCACAATGTTGTGCTACTGTGTACCTCGATTCTTTACATTAAGTGTAGATAAAGGTATGGAGGGACTAGAACTCTCATCCCCTGCTGGAGGAATATATATGGGTTAAATATATATATAACTTATGGACAAGCAACTCTACTCCTGGAATTCAGTGCTTATGTTCACCAAAAGACAGTTATGGGTATATTCATACCACTATTGTTCACAGTCCATAGCCCCCATGTCCATCAACAGTAAAATGGATAAATAAATTACAACATAGTCACCCAATGGAATACTATCCAGCAACAAAAAGAAATAAGCCACTGCTATCACAAAGCCATGGATGAATCTCACAGGCATAACGACTATAAAAAGCTGTACACAAAAAAATGTATGTAAGATATAGTTTAATTTTCATTCAAAAACAAAACTAACCTACAGTTGATAGGGGTTGGAATAGTGGTTACCTTTGGAAATCTGTTGACTGGGAGGGGTCAGTAGGGAGAATTCTCCAGTGACAGAAATGTTCTAGATGTTAATCTGTTTGTTGCTACAAGGTGTATATATGTGTAAAAATTTATCAGGCTGTGCACCTAACATATGTGCACTTTATTTATGTAAGTTATACCTCAATGAAAAGGGAAAAAATCATCTCCTCTCTACCCACTCCCACTCACTTCCCTCTGCCACCCTGGTCCAGCCCCTGTCACCTCTCATATGGACGATTGCAGTAGCTTCCAGACAGGTCTACCTCCTCCCATAATTGTATACACAGCCTCTATAGAGCAGAGTGAGTGATCTCTTTCAAACATAAATCAGATAAGGTCAGTCGCTTGCTAAAAATTCTCCAATGACTTCTCTTCACCTTTGACTAGGATTCAATTCCCTACCATGACTACAAGGCCCCATGTGTCCTGACTCCGTCACCATCTCCCACAGCTCTTTCTCTTATTCACTGGGCTCTGGCCACACCAGTCTTCTCACACTTCTGGAAGCATGTCCAATTCATTCCCAAGCTCTCTGCCAGGAACATGATTCTCCTGGGTTTCTGCTTTATTCAGGTCTCAAATGTTACTTCCAATGTACACATCTAAATACACACACGTACGTGCACGCACAGACACACACACATACTCTATACCCTTACTCTAGTTCATTTTTATTCAGAGAACTTATATCTACAAAAAGTGGTTTACATGGATGCATATAGTGTATATATGTGTATATAATTTATATGTGTGTATATAGTTGTTGTGTATTGACTGTCACCCTTACTAGAATATAAATTCCATGAGGATAGAAATTTATCTGTCATGTTAACTATATCTTCAGCACCTATAACCATTCTTAACACTTAATATACACTCATTTTACATCTTTTGCCTTTATACTCTGCATGTACATTCTGAGATTTCCTCCAACTTTTTTCTCTACACCACTAATTAGCTCTCAATTATGCCCATTCCTTTATTTTTCCCTTTGATGAAAATTTTTATTTTAGAAATTATATTTTAGAGTTGCAAGACCTCTTTCCCTTCTGCTTATTTTTCATAGCAGCCTTTTTTCTATTATGATATAATATCCTTTCAAATCTTTTTAAGGACATTAATGTACCTCTACTAAAGGTAAAGACAAGTGGCTAAGTCATTTAGCAATGCATTTAAAGAAAATTTGTTCTTTGATCAAAGTAAGTTAGCAGAATTTCCATTCCTTACTTGCATCTTTCAAAGAAAATTAAGGGGGCTCTATTCAAAATCCTTGGCAATACTTTCTCATATCTGCTTTCTTCTCCTTACTGATTCTTGCCATTCTACCACTACTCTGAAACTTTCTGCTCTCCCCAATCACCTCATCTTCCTCTCAAATCCAAGACCATTCAAAATTTTCTCCTTATTCCCAACTCTTTATTATGAAGTAACCCTGGATAAATTCTCTTTCATTTTGTCTCTCTATATTCAGTCTGCTTTCAAAATATCTGGTAGCCAGGCTCAAAAAGATAGACTTCTCCCTTGAGCTCAAAGACAAGAGACAATCTGGATGGTCAATGAGAAATTGTCATTAAGGTGAAATGGAGAAGAGGAAGAAGATAAGAATGAACACACATTCTTAAATCCTATCTCCATTACACTGATTCAAGCTCTTCAACAATACATTTTATGAGTTCAAAAAGTGTGATGTATACGACCACCCTCAAATGTTTACAGGACAGATGATAAAGATGTAGATATAGGTTGATTCTATAGATAGATGATCGAGAGAGAGAGAGAGAGAGAGAGAGAGAGATCAATAGAATATAGATAAATGATGCTGATACATAGGTAGATAGTAGATGATACACATAGAGATTGATTGATAGATGTATAGATATGATATGGCAAATGTGGCAAAATGTTAAAATTGATGGATCTAGGGATGGCATGTTGAAGTTCTCTGTATGGGTTTTGTATTATCTTTGTAGCTGTGCTTCAAGTTTGAGATTATTTCAAAATAAAAAGTTTAAGAAGAATTCAGAGAGGTGACAGTGGGGGGTGCAGGGCAGCCTGGCGGAGAGTGGAGGCCCATCCGTGCATGGTGGCTGCGCGAGGAACCTGAGACCCAAGCCTTCTTTTAAGCATTACTTTTTGAAAAAATATTTTATAGATGAATACTCAAGTTAACCTAGTGGATCTAATCTTGGAATTTCCATGATTACCCACTTAAAGATCAAAGTTTTATATACCGTGTGCTTTATAGATGTGAGTGCTATGAAGGCAAAATAGCTTTCTACATTGGTGTTCCTAACTTACTGAGCACCAGTGAATGTGAGCTGTGTGCTGAACATAGACTAAGAGATATCCTTTACTTACAGCATGTTAAGTGTGTTTGTGCAGGTTTCATTAAAATCCTTTCTGTATAAAACAATTTGGTTTTTGATCGGGATGGTTTTGTTGGGATGGGTGTTAGTTTAGTAAAAAAACATGACTCTGCAATTCCTTCTTCACATCAAATCTCTCCTACCAAGATGGTGTTCACTGCTCTAACTCAGCATGAGGAGAAGGTAGCAAACAACTTTTCATGGTCTGACTTTGGTTTAGTAAAATGTTTGGTATAACATTACTGACCACAAAACACGTATGCCATGTCCCTAGAAAAAAAGAAAAAACATGGTTTAATTCCCAACGTGTACCTTTGAAAAAATTTTTTAAGTAAAAATAAAATTTTCTATTGACTTTCCATAAAAAAAAAAAGAAGAAGAAGAATTCACTCTATTATTGTCTGAATTTATCTTTCCCTTCAGGTATTGTCTTTTTTTTTTTTTCCAAATGCTGCTAGTTTTCCAGAAATGCCTGGTGAGCCTTGACTGTTCATTTTTGCGAATGGAGGAGTCGTTTGATTTGTATTAGTGGCTGGTGTGGGTTTCCTCTGTGGTAGTATAGGTCTGAATTCACCAGCTGTCCTCTCTCTTTCATGACAGCACTGACCACAGTCTGTGTGTGAGTGGGGGGCTGAAGAATGAACTGGCCTGCTTTACTATAAAATGTGAGAGAGAGCTCAGGGGGTGCTTATGAGGTGTCAGAGAAGCAAACCTCCACTTCTCCCCTCCCAACCAGTTGCCTACCAAAGGAAGTGTGCTCTTTTCCTCCTGTTTGGAGGCCCTCTGTGCCCGTCTCCTCAAGGTGTGCTCAGCTCCTCTCTGAGAACTTCTCCAAGAACTTTCTTCCAAGGACAGTTCTTGAAAGCAAGTGCCACTACAAGTGGTTTTTGGGATCAGTGGCAGATGAGGAGGACGTAATAGGCCCAGCTATTCCGAATGCAGCCTTTTCATTAATCTCCCTGGCAATCGCCTCACAGGCTCCTGAAGTTTGTGGACTCTGAACTTGGAGCACCACTGAATTAATTCAACATCTGTGGCGGTATTCCCCAAAGTGTGCTTTGGAATGTTGTTTTCTACACTCTGGTTTCTCTGAAAACCCAACCGTAAGTTCTCTTACATTCTAGGAATTTATCAATTTTCTTGTACCAAAGGACTTTATTTTCATTAGCAACTTTATCTATCATTTCAAGGCCTAGAAGAGTAGTGGATGTACATGTTCAACCCACTTTCTCAATCCACTCTCCTTTCCAAGTTATGTGATTGTTGATGATATACTTAGAACAAACCAAGTGCTTTTTCAGCAGGTACTAAACAGACAAGCCTGAACCAGATAATGAGGGCTGGCTGGGGATTTGCTTCATTCTCTTAAGGGCCTTCTGGTAACAAAATCAAAAAACAGTCTAGAAGAAGAGTTGGTAAGAGCCCAGTATCTGTTCCCATAAGCCAGGGTATGATAAGAGCAAACAGTGCACTACTGCCCCAGGAAAAAGAAAAAAATAACTTGGCCTCTGAAGAAAAATAGCGCAGAAAAGCATATTACCCAGTCACACTAAGAAAGTTTCTTTTTTAAATGACCAATTTCTGGAATAAACATTAAATTTAAAGCATCTTATGTTACTTGGGTTCACTACCTCAAAATATATCTGTGAAATACATCGACTGCATCCTTTATTGCAGGCCTAATGGAATTTTGGCATCAAGAACCCGATCCATTTTCAGTCCTTACCGTATAAAACTTCATGTCTATCAGATCCCTTAATGGTCATTAAAACTCCCAGCACTTCACAAGGGAAGGTCTGGAGTGTGGCAGAACCCATTTTATTAATTTAGAGATGGTCAGTGTTTTACAAGCCAACTTCAAGGCTATAATTGGACCGAGAACCTCCAATTTTGCTGAAGGCCTGTTTGATTCTGTATTTGTAATTCATGGTTCAGGAAGGCAAGCCCAAACCTGACGGACCTTTTCAGCACCAGGGAGGAAAAATGATTATCCATCTACAGCAGACGGTAACTCTTCCTAGCAAGCTGCAGCGAGACTCATGTGCAGGCCTTATGTTCACCTAGTCAGCTTTGGACAGATGAGTCTCCACACTGAGAAATTTGTCAGAAGAGCCTTCTCCAGGACCATAGTGCTTCAGGGAGCTGGGACAAGATTGTCACGATCAGCATGAGCTACGGAAGTGCTACAAAAGAGCAGTAAGAGTAAAAAGAGAAATGAGTTTGAGATGCATTGGTAGCTCTAGGTATAGCCTTGCAGTTTGTTTCCTGGGCAGAGTCTAATGAAGAGGCTTGGGAATCACTATAATGCAGTACAATCAGCTTTGGTGTTGGACTGGGTGCACCCCAGTTCTGCCACTTATTAGGCATGTGACCTCAAACGAGACACCTCACTTCTCTGAGCCTCAGTAAAATGGAGATAATAGCACTTACCTTGCAAGGTTGTTCAACGAGATCGCAATCTAAGGTCCTTAGCATATAGTGTGTACTAAATAAATCATGCCTCATTACTCGTCTGTGGATCATGTGACACTTTTCAAGGACCTACCTAAATTTCTTGCCACTTTTTCCTGTGTCATTACCGCAAACAAGATGATGATAGCAAGGGGTGTGCTACCTTGCATACATTAGGAGCTCTGGAAATATTTGTTAGCTTGGTTAAAGTATATCCTCAACCCTGATTAAATTCCCATTACTGCTCCTAGGCATAAGATACCCTTAGAAGCCCCCAGAAAGACTAACCCTAGAGCTTCTAAAACAATTGCCAATATAAAAAGTTAGGGTAGAGGAGGTCAGGGACATTGCAGTAATGTGTAGTAACGGTGCCTAATAATTAGTGTCCTGGGCATGTGGATGAAGACTAGCACCCTCCTGGGTGCTGATCACTGCTCTAGGAAACTTCCCAAAGCCTCACTATCCAGACTTCTCAGAACCGCCCAGAAGGCCTAAGAGTTCCCAAAGTTCTCCCAGGATTCGGAAGGGTAACTTTTGACCATCCCCCTGGTCAGGTGGTCACCCTAAATAGCCAAGCCTCTTGGTCGTCCTCCTAACCTGCCTGAGCCCTTAACCATGAGGCCCCCTCTTTTCTGAGACTTTGGAGTCAATGGAACAGGTTGGGGGGAGGCATTTGTTCACATCTTTGACCTACAGGAGTAGGCACATGGCACCCTCAAATTCACCCATTCCAATATAAAATTATAATTTATAAGCCCATGATTGCAGAAGGCCTGAGAGCATTGCTATGGAGGTCACTGAAGAATCCAAATAGGGTCACGTATTTCTGTTTAGCTCTCTCAGCTGCATACAGCTTACATGAAATCTAGAGCTTCATTTCTTCCAAATACCTAATCATTCTATGTCAGATAATTAGTGGAGACATTTAACTTTTTGCACAAACCTTTTATTCCACTATGGAAATGTAGGTTGGGGATCCAGATGAAAAGCAAATGGAAAGTCATCCCCCAGTTCTCATCAGCTCCATGTTAATGACCTTCACAGGCAGCCAGAAACCCAGACCAGGCAGACCCTGCCCTGCTGGCAACCCAGATATAGCGTCAAAAGGTTCTCAGCAGCCCAACCTGGGTGTTCAGTTTACAGAGATTAGAAAGTGGGGCTCACCTTCACTTCCAGAGGGCTACCTTTTGTCTTCTTGAATTAAAAGTACAGTTTGGCAGCTGTCAGTGTCAGCATGAAGACAAGAGTGGTGTTTGACAAAAGTTTACAACAGCTTGCCTTAAAATAAGGAAGGGTAGGAAAATATAGAGTATTGCATAAAGCTAAATTTAGGCTATTCAAAAGACTTTAAAATACACATAAAATGCCCTTTCTTTTATGAGAAGTGCTGACATCAGATTGTGGTTATGGTTTCTTACTGTCTTGTTAAAACAAAAAGTTGGCAATCCTATGTTATATTCCTCTCTGACCCGCTCCCTTTATTTTTAAATTTTGCTGGTCCTTTAAATCCAGAAATCTGGAACATCTGGAGAAAGGAAAAGAGCATGATGTCTGTTCTGTGAACCAGCTGTGGGATCTCAGGCAAATCACTGAAATTCTTTGGTCTTTAGTTTCTTCATCAGGAAATTGGGGGGGGGGGGGGGCAAGGGCACTGCCAAAGGGGCTTTGCTCCTGGTTTCGCTGTATATGCAAAATCATGGAATAGTTATAAAAAAAAAAAGAGGTGTTTTTTTTTTTTTTTTAACTGATGGAAATTAATTTGGTAAATTTCAGATATCCAGACAGAACATTCTGTAAGTCTAGAATAGGAATTTTTCACAATATACTAATGCTGGAATTTTTCCGTTTTCTTTCTTTCTTTTTCTCTTTCTGTCTCTTTCTTTTCCTCTCCCGTCCTTCCTTCCTTCCTACCTTCCTTCCTTCCTCTCTTCCTTCCTTCCTCCCCCCTCCCTCCCTTTCTCCTTTCCTTTCCTTTCCTTCTTTCTAACAGTGACTGTAACACCTACAGTCACCAACCCCTCCACCCTTAACCCCCCCTTACACCCCCACATTCTGCTTTGCTATCCCAAATCCTCTTTTGTTTCTTAAATACAAAAAGTGGAGAAATTGGCACCACAAAGAGCCTCAGTTGCGGAGCCCGTGACCTTCCTGGCTGCCCTGCTTTCTTGCTGGGATTTCACTTGAGGCACTGATGATTCATCAGCCCATGCGGCAGCAGCTCGCTGCTCCTGGCCAACTCTCTGCTGCTGCAGTCAAAACCTCATAAATCTAAGGAGGTAAAAGAACACAGGGCAGCCAACAACCCACTCTTAAAAGAGCCGGGAGTGCTGAGGCGAGATCTCTGGGAATATTATGGAGACAGTCCTGGCCTCTGCTTTTTGTTCCAATCAACCAGCTTCAGATTCACAACCCAAAGTTGGCTTCTAACAGTGTACTTGGCACATAACGCAGACTTTTGGCTCCTCAAATCCCCAAGCAGGGGTTCACCGTGAAGGTTAATGTCCTTTTGAGTCTCCAAGGCTGCAGACTCTTAAGACAGAGCCTGAGAAACAAGATATAATGGGTTCAAATCCTGGTTCTGCCACTTACCAGCCAAGTGAGGCTCAGCAACTTACTTAAATCCCCTAGAGGTCCATTTCCTCATCAGCAAGGTGAGATACCACAAAAGCTCATCATCACTCCAATGAGATAAGGCAAGGAAAACACTCAGCACAAGGTCGTGCTAAAAAATACATTATTATTTGTTCTGGTTTGCTAATGCTGCCATCACGGAAAATACCACAAATGGGTTGGTTTTTATAAAGGGGGTTTATCTGGTTACAAATTTACAGTCCTAAGGCCACAAAAGTGTCCAAACTAAGGCATCAACAAGAGGACACATTCACTGAAAAATGGTTAATGTTGTCTGGAACACCTCTGTCAGCTGGGAAGGCATGTGGCTGGCGTCTGCTGGTCCTTTGCTGTGTTTCAAAATGGCATTCTCTAAAATGTCTCTGGGCTTGTCTCTCTTAGCTTCTCCAGAGCAAACTCTGGGCTAGTATCTCCATATGTCTCCAAGCATCTCTAAGCGTCAGCTCCCAAGCATCTCTCCAAAAGTCTCTCTCAGCTGCTCTGAGCTCCTTCTGTCTGTGAGCTCTTTTATAGGACTCCAGTGATTTTAAATTAGACCTACACTGAATGGGCAGGGTCTATATCTCCATGGAAATAATTTAATCAAAGGTCTCACCCATAGTTGATTGAGTCACATCTCCATGGAAACACTCAATCAAAAGATTAATGTCTGCCCTCACAAGATTGCATTAAAGAATATGGCTTTTTAGGGGACATAATATATCCAAACCAGCACATTATTATTGTTACATAAGGGCTTGTCCATTGCAGCAGTTCTCAAACTTTGGGTCTTGGAACCCCTTTATACTTCTAAAAATTATTGAGGCCCCAAAGAATTTTTGCTTATAAGAGTTATGGCTATTTATATTTACTGTACAGTCTATACTTATTATTTGTGGTAGTTATGTTCAATAAGGTTGCTGTGCACCCTGAATTAGCAAATATTGAGCCATCACTTCTAGGGGAAATACAGGCTTAGGGTTCTAGGAGCCTCTGGTCACAACAGTTTCTCAAACGATCAATATGTAACTTTATTTTATGGGTGTTTCTGCTTAAAAAAACTTAATATATATTGTTGATTCATTAACAGTGAACTTACAACCAACAGCACTGTAACTTGTGCCTGAACTAAGCTTATCTAATGCACGTATTTTCTCAGTAAAGTACATCGCAGCCTTCCTGTACTTAGAAACACTAGACAGCACTTCAGCATTATACTCGGGGACCATTTTAAACAGCAATATCCCTGACAGCATAAAAATGCAAAAACAAAGAAAAAATGTGGCACTAAATACACCACAAAAAGGTCACCTGTTTACAGTATGAGGGCTGAAACAAGGAGGCAGAGCATCACCTTGTTCAACCTCAGCTTGGAATGTGCGTGCATGTCAAGCAACTCCAATTTTTTTGCTGCTCTGTGTATGGTTGTGAATGACTCTGAAAGCACCACAAGTATTGATTTTGAGATTACAAATAAATTTTAGCAAGTAGGCAAATTCACAAATGTGTAATCCACAAATAAGGAGGATCAACTGAATTTGCCATTAAAACCAAAAACAAAAACAAAAACAAAACCACAATGTGTAAAACAAAAGAATACAGAAGGACACATTCTGTTAGCCAACAGAGCTATGCCATAATCACATATCATGTAGCCATGAAAACTGGAAAACTTCATGGTATACTCAGAGAGAATGTGAGTGCAAAAGGCAAATAATAGCTTAGCATTATTATTAAACAGCTTTGACCTCAAAGACATTAGATCAGACATTGAGGCCCACGGCCCTGTTATGTTTTTCTTTCCAGGCTTTACTTTAAAATATGACACTGAGATCATCCAGCTCATGTAGATCCATCAAATGAAGAAGCCACCTCTTCTTTTAAAAAGCTATTTTACCCTTTGGTGCCAAGAGTTTTCCTTTATATCATAATCTGTGTAATTAGGTCTACAATTTGTAATATTTCTTCTAATTCTCTTATTAACAGAATTGGGGATTGTTCAATAACAATAATAATCACTGCAATTCACTGGGCACCAAAGTGCCAGGCACTGTGCCAGGAGCTTAAAAAATAAGTTACCTGCCTTGATCTTTACAATCAACCTATAAGGTGCCATTGTTATCTCAATTTTATAGATGAGGAAAGAGAAAAGTTAAATGACTTAACTAAAGTCACAGTAGTAATGGAAGTACCCAGAAGAGGAGCCCAGTTCTGCCTGATTTTAAACATGCTCTACAATTTACTCTGCCTCTAAACTCACTACACAAACACACTTCACAATCTTTTTCCCTTTTTTTAATATATTTATTGGCAGCAGTTGAGTCATTATCTCTCTGTTATTCTCATTTAAAAATAAATCTTATTCTACACTATCAAAATCCCAGCTGCCTTTTTAGCAGAAATTGACAAGCTGAATCCTAAAATTCATATGAAAATGCAACAGATTCAGAATAACAAAACCTATCTTGAAAAAGAAGAACAGAGTTGGAGGACTCACACTTCTTCACTTCAAAACTCCCTACGCAGCTGCAGTAATTAAGACAGCGTGGTGCTGGCATGAAGGTAGACATACGGATTGATGAAATACAACTGAGAGTCCAAAAATAAATCCATATATCTATGATCAATTGATTTTCAACAAGGATGCCAAGGCAATTCAATGGGGAAAGATACTCTTTTCAACCAATGGTACCACGGCAAATGGATATCCACATGCAAAAAAATTAAGTTGGACCCCTACCTCACACCATATGTAAAATGAAATCAAAAAGCATCAAAGACCCAAATGTAAAAGCTAAAGCTATCAAACTGTTAGAAGAAAATACAGAAGTAAATTTTCATGACCTTGGGTTAAAAAGGATAAGTGACAAAAGAAAAATACATACTTTGGACTTCATCAAAATTAAAAGCATTCATGCTTCAGAGGACACCACCAAGAAAGTGAAAAGACAACCCATAGGATGGGAGAAAATATTTGCAAATCATATAGGTAATAAGGGAGTTATATCCAGAATATAAAACAAACTGTTTCAACTCAATGATAAAAAGACAAAAAAAAACATTGAAAATGGCTAAAGAATTTGAAATACACGTTTCTTCAAAGAAGATATGTAATAGCTAATAAACACATGAGAAGATGCTCAACATCATTAGCCAGCCACCTGAGAAATGAAAACCCAAACCACAGTGAAATGCCACTTCACACCCACTAAGATGACTAAAAAAACAGACAGACAATAACAAGTACTGGTGAGGAAGTGAAGAAATTAGAGCCCTCATATAGTGCTGGTGGGGTTGTAAAATGGTACAGCTGCTTTGGAAAACACGCCAGCAGTTCCTCAAAAGGTTAAACACAGAGTTACCATATGGCCCAACAATTCCACTCCTAGGAATATACTGAAGAAAAATGAAAATGTATGTCCAAACAACTACTTGTATATGAATGTTCATAGCAATTATTATTATTCATATGAATATTATTATTCATAATAGCCAAAAAGATCCCCAGATCTTTAACTGATGAATGGATAAACACAATGTGGTATATAGATAATGGACTATTATTAAGCAATAAAAAGGAATAGAAAACTGATTTATTCTAAAACATGGATGAAACTTGGAAACATTATGTTAAGTTTTGTTGCTGGTTAAGTGTTAAGCTGTTAAGTTGCTTCACAAAAAGCCACATATCATATGATTCCATTTATATGAAATGTCAAAAGTTAGGAAAATCCATAAAGACAGAAAATAGATTAGTGGTTGCCAGAGGCTTGAGAGGAGGGAATGAGGAGTTATGGATAGTGGGTACAGGGTTTCTTTGGGGGATGATGAAAATGTTCTGAAATTAGATAGTGGTGATGGTTGCGTTACTCTGTGAACATACTAAACTGAATTGTATACTTTCTAACAGTGAATTTTATGGTATGGGAATTATATCTCAATAAATGTGGTATTTAGAAAGTAAATCCTATTCTTGAATTGGGTGTAACAGGGAATAATTTTATTCCTTCCATTTTTCTTGACCTCCCAAACCACCCCAGGCAGTGAATTTGATAACTAAACAAGTTAATAACTATATTTAATGAGGTAATCTGCATTGCTGAAGTCTGAAGAAAATACATCCAGATGAACCATATCATAAATTAAAGTTAAAAAGTACATGTAAATAAAACCAGCAATGTTACAAGATTTCATCTTGTGAGTATAGGCGTTTTCCAGAGGAAATGTGCACCATGGTCAGGAGAAAAAAAAAAGATGTGCTTGCAGGGCACTGGCAGGGCTTGAACATTTTAAGCAAAGCATAAATCCCATATTCCCTTGTTTGCCCAGATCCCAATTCCCACCTGAATGCACCAACCTGAGATGCTGTTGGAGACAGCTGATGCCCAGGAGTGAGCTCCAGAGCCCTGCCATCTGCAGATAAAGGCTTTGGCACTCCACGCAGGGGCCCACATCCCACTGACAAATGATGGACCCTCCGGAGCCTCCTCGGACACCAGCTGTCCTCCCCTGGGCTCCTGCTGAGGATGGAAACCCAACCCAGCAGTCTGGGAGCCAAGCTCTCCCTGACAAGTTGTCAGAATCACCAAACCTGGAAGAGCTGGACACGTTCACTTAGGAAGGCAGATACAGAGGGAACTAGACAAAAGAAGACATTAAGAATTAAGGAGAGAAAATAAGTTAAAACTGCCCAGCAGACTTTAATACTATCTCAAAGTTGACAGATCATAAATACTTTTGTCACTTTTTTAGCCCATGAAAAATACTTCAGATTCCTTAAACATGTTACTTCAGAACCACTCTTTATCAAAGCGGTTACTACAAGAGTTTGAGTTTATGTGTTTGTGAAGCAGAGAAGGGCCTGGTAAGAATGGCAGGGTGGTTTTCTGGGGTTTTTTGGGTTTGTTTGTTTGTTTGTTTTTTGGTTATGGCAATATTTGTAATTCCAGAGCAACCATATTAGTTTTAAGAACTACCAACAAAAAGGCAAGTCAGAAATAACAGAAGTTGTAAAAGATTTCCAAGCCCCACATCTAGCTTCTAAACAACCCAATACTCCTTATGGAAATGTGTCGTGTCCCACTTTGGGTATATTGATGTTTTAACAAAATTTGAGCCTCTTGAAATGCAAACATTTTATTGTCCATGAAAAGAACATTAATTAAATTAAAGCCAAAAAAAAAAAGAAAATGGGAAAAATTCATGAGGTTCAATGAAAATTAAAGAGATGGAAAAAAATAAATAACTCTGACCAAACACCATTCTGCTGAGTTATATGCAAATAATCAGAAACATCTTGTGCAGATTAAATCTCCCGTGAACTATATTTAGGTTTTGAAGTTAACAGACAAAATGCTCAGCAGAAACTAAACCAAAAACAGCAAACAAGTTTGGGATTTTGCCAGTCCTCAAAACAGCTTTTAAAAAATACCTTAAGTTTTGTTTTTCTTGAAATATCTAGAAGCCTTCAGGATAACGATTTTCCCTGCCAGTGGTGACAAAATAACAGAAATTCGGAAGGCAAACATCTCCCTTTATCTGAGTGATGGTTTGGATCCATTTACTCTGAAATTTTTCACTAACTTTATTTAAATTATTTTAACTCGCTTGCTTATAAATTTAATGCTTTTAAAAAAGAAGTTGTTCTCTTACGAAATAATACTAAACTTAAGGCAATACAAGAAGTTGGTGTAAGTTTCTCTTCTGGGTAAGAGAAGAGGAAAATTCTACAAAAAAAGTTGAATAGAGACCACATCAGATGTCACTAGCCAATATTCAACTTGCCCATGCCCTTTGCAAATTCCCCTAGATCTCAGTCATAACCAGCTCATGCCTAAACATAAATACAGTCCATTCAACTCTGCTACAATGCATATTTCTGTAATAGAAACTATTTCATATGCAATTGATAAATAATGGAATAATGTAAGAACAACCAAGGAGTTACATATGTTATTATGTGATTTCTCCCAGTGTGTTCAAGTTGAACACCACTGAACACCAAGTAACAGGGATGAATGTTGCAAGCTACAAAGCAATGCTATACCGTACAAGATGCTCACTGACCGCACATCCTTCCGCTTTGCACAATTTGACCCTCATGCGCTGTACTGCAAGTGCTTATTGCTCACTTCTCCCCAAACTTTCTGCAGTATGCCCTTGTCTCCATAACTCAGCCGGCTCCCCTGCCTTCCATCCCCTTAGATCAAGCTTCCTTCATTTTTGTTTTCAAGGTAAAGTCCTGAATTGCTACATCATTTCTTTACCTGTAGGAACTTAATGAGTCCTTTAAAATGTGCTAGTATTTTTATTATGATTACTTGCTTGTTTGTGGTCTCTAATTACAAAGGTTCAAAAGTTAAACTAAGTCCTGTTATAGTTAGTACTCCATTTCACAATACTCAAGATTTTTCAGAATGCATATGTCACATGACAGCAGAAATATCTGTATCGCTTGCCCATTTATCTAATTAACCATTGATATAGAGAATCCATGACATATGTCAGATTGTTTTGCTTGACACATTGAACCTCTATGTTGATTAAATAAACCACATTGTTGTCATTTCACCAGTTTATTTCACAGTACACATTTAGCGGGTTGAAAGACGGCAAAATGAACAGGAGGTGAATATTCTCTCTACCCTTTTACTGCCAAAGGAATTGGTGACATTCTGGGGAAGTAAGACAGCTGAAGAGCAAAACTAATCATCCAAATTGCAAGCATCCTAATAAATTTGGCATTTTCCTAAGTGCAATGTCTAGAACACTGATCTTCTTGTGTCCAGACCTCTAAACTGACTCAGACATTGTAAGGCAGTGGCAAACTTTTTCCATGAGTCCTAGCTGAGTCTAGTTCGGCCAGTTATTTGGAATTCTGCCTGGCTGGGATAAATATTGCCTCCAGCTCCTTCGCTGACATCAGCCCAAAAGTGAATTGGGAGTTCGCCATCAGTAGTGGATCCATACTGAAAGGGCATTGCCAAATACCCCATGATAACCCAGCCTGACCTGTCCACCTTTTGTTTTGAAGTATCACAGCTATCACAAACTAAAAAGCAAGAGTTGCATTCATTTCTAAAGAAGTTAGTGGTCCAGGATGAGTAATTAAACATTCCTGTCAGTTCTCACTCTGCAGAAACAAAGTGCTGATCTGTCACTCTGTACATGTAAATCATGGAGTTGGAAGAACGAACAGATTATCATCTGGTTTACTCATCCTTCATTCACAGAGAAGCTTAGCATCTCTAACACTTCAGAAGGAAATGGGTCCTCTGATTAAGGGCTTCCAGATGTCTTCTATTTCCTCTCAAATGTAAGAAGATCCTAATTCTTGGTCGGCTGGTTCCATCAGCAAGTCCCCCTCTCTCAGGTTGCTTTTCTGCTCTCATCACCCTAGGCATATGAGACTGGAGTTCTCAATTGAGAAACATTTGAGTGCAATGCCTGTTTGCCCTCCAAAATGCCAATGCTGTATATCGGTATGTAGACACATGAAAATACACTTAGGACCTCATCAGAAGTCCAACCGCCATGCCATGAGGAAGCCCAAGCCACGTAGAAAGGCCACCTGTGTGTACCACAGTCAACACTGCTAGTCTTCAAGTCCTCCACCCAGGGGCCAGGCATGTGAGTGAATGAGCCTTCCAATGATTCCAGCCCCACCTTCAAGTCCCCCCAGCCTTCAATCTTCCCAGAGAAGACTCTAGACATGGTGCAGCAGAGATAGCTGCCCCCACTGTGCCCTTTCTGAAGTCCTGACCCACAGAAACCATGAGCATATTAAAATGGTTGCTTTAAGCTCCTCAGTTTGGGGGTACTTTGTTACACAGCAGTAGTAAGCATAACAAATGCTAAAGGTAATGTTAGAGTGGCTTTTGCGAAATTCATGGAATTATGCATGTTTTAAAATATTACACATATTATCGTCATACCTTTCTGACTTCCTCCTAACTTTACAGCCCCATCACTCTCCCCAAAACCACCACCCACTCCTGGCCTCACCACTCCCACTCCACTCCCCCACTTTGAACCTTGTTCTCAGGGGTCTCAAATTTCTACTAGACTCCAAATAACCCAGGGTGTTTCACCCCTTTGTGCCTGTACTCACGTTTTCCTGCTCACTGAGAAGTACACCTCCCTTAGTGTACCTAGGGAATATCCACTGTCTTTCACATCGAGCCATCTGAAAGTTTCCTGACACCTCCACCACTTCTTGTACACTCTGCCACTCTAGCATATGTAACTTCTAATTGGACTTATCTCTGTGGATATCAGCCCCTTCCCCCATAGGAGATTATAGGCTTCTTGATGGTAAAGACTATGGCTGATGAGTCTTCCTCCGGGGCCAAGTATAGCGAGTGGTACATAATAGCAGGTCAACTGCTGCATGACACCGAGAATGAGTGACTTCTTAAATACTGCACACTTGCTTGCCTCACCCTAATGAATTGATACATATTTTACGCACACACACACCTAAAACCTCAAAGTTATACATAAAATACAAATCTCACAGTTCCACAATTTCAGCTATTTCCATTATTGTAAAATATAACGCAGATACAGAAAGGTGCTAACTTTTGACACACAGCTCAACAAGCAGTTATATAAGTAATTTCAAAAACTGTTATGGGTTACAGTCCACAGTTTCAGTTCTTTCCTTATTAAGAAATATAGGGTATATATCTTATGACATTCTTTCAAATTTGCTGTCTACTCATTAAATCGTACTTTGAAAGTTATCACTGTCATGTATATATGTTAAAGTTCACAATTTAAAAATACATTAAAAAAATACAACTTTCACCATTTCTAATTCTCATTCAGCCAAAAGAAGCTGGTCTTGTTCATTGTTCTCCATCTCATAAATGAGGAAACTGAGCCTTGGGTCACTCAGATAACAAGCAATAGAGTCAGGACTAAAACCTTAGTCTGACTCCAAAGCCTGTGTTCTTTCCAATCTAATAAAAAAAAGATATATTCCTTGTGTCAGACAGGATGGGCTGGGTTACTCTATGGAAACAAATACCCCCCAAATCTTGGTGGCATGAAATATCTCTTACAGGTTGGGGTGACTCTGCAGGTCAGTGTCCACTCTGTGAAGGTTTTCCATTGCTTTTCCTTCTGAGTAAATGTTTCCACACTTGCCAAAGCAGGGAAGACAGGCCGGAGAGTTGCACACCATTCATTCAATGCCTCATCTGGGAAGTGACAGATGTCACTTCAACTCATATTTTCATTGGCCAAAAGAAGTCACGTCACCCTAACTTCAGTGGTCAAGGATGCACGCTCCTCCCCTGTGCCCAGAAGCAGAGGGAAACCAGGCATCTGCCACATTGCTCAATAATAGTAACTAGAAGGACAGTGTAGTGATCCAAAAGGGAAATGATAATTTGCCATGCCTAATCTCTTTGTCTTTCGGTAACAAAAGAAAGCACCAAAACAAATTACAATGGTGCTCCAGGCTTAACCTGCCATCTATTCAAGTGACAATAACAATAATAGCAATACACAATGAAAACTGCAACTCACATTTATAGAGTGATCTACAATTGACATAACATGTTCATATAAGTAAGATTTATCAGGCAAGGTGAGGAGCCTCCCCCAAAATTCTGAAATGTTCCTTTCCTTTGGATTCCCACAATGTGCTATGAAATAAAGAGAAGCCACAAAACGATGGGACCTGACCAAGGGCTAAGCCGAGTGCCGGGTATAAGTATGAAAGGATTGGAGCAGGGAGGGCAGCCAGTGTGTGCACGACCTCACAGAAGGCTCCATGGGGAAGGCACCATGAGAGCACACATAGAAAGGGGCACCCTCCCACCACTCAACCATGGAGTGTAGATGTCCGTTCTGTCCACTTTGTTTCCTAATGGTGACCCCAGGGGAAAACTGTTACCCTCCCTTAGCTGGGCAGACATTTGGAAGTTTTTGGAAATATATCACAGAAATTGAAAGTTGAAAAGTGATGGCCTGTGGGTGAATCCAGCCCCCAGGTATATTTTATTTGACACAACCAAGTTCTTGTTGTTGTTGTTTTTTATTGTGGTAGCATACATATAACATAAAATTTGCCATTTTAACCATTTTTAGGTTTACAATTCAGTGGCATTAATTACATCTACAATGTTTTGCTACCATCACTACCATCCATTACCAAAACATCTTCATCACCCCAAACAGAAACTCTACCCATTAAGCAATAACTCTCTATCCCCATCTCCCCCCAGCCCATGGTAACCTCAGATCTACTTTCTGTCTCCATGAATTTGCTTATTCTAGATATTTCATAGAAATAGAATCATAAAATACTTGTCCTTGTGTGGGTCTAATGTTTTCAAAGTTCATTCACACTGTAGCTGGTAGTGATATTTCATTTCTTTTCATGGTCGAATGATATTCCACTGTGTGTATATACCACATTCCACCCTGGTTTTTAATATATGAATTCCCATCAATAGTTTAAAATTGGGAAATTTCACATGAAAGTTCTGGATTTCCAGCTTCTCTTTTTAAATCCTGGCCAATACAGCCACTCTGCATCTATATTTCTGTGAAGCAACAGCAGCTACAGCAGGGCTGGGGCCCCTGCTGGCAGACAAAGCACTCTCTGTCCTGTTGGCTGCCATCTCCATCTGCTTCCAAGTGTCTTAGCCCAGACTTGCTTCATTGATCTGTCTGTAGACATCTGAGTTCACAATCCCTGATATAGACAAACAAGGCAACTGTGTAGGAAAAAATTAACAGTGCGAGGGTTGACCATTTCATCTCCATTAACAATTTACTCAAACTCTCGCTTACTAGTCACCCTGAATTCCTCTCCCCAGACACCTGCAGGGGGCGCCCCTCCCACCTTCGCACCTTTGCTGAAACGCCTCAGTTCCAGGAGACCTGCCTGACCCCTGCCCCATCACCCTCACTTGGCTTTTCCACACAGCAATCATTATCCAACTTCCTAAGCCGTTATGTTTACTTATCATTATGTCCATTGTTTATTCTCTGTCCCCCTCAAACCTCCCCTGCTTAGAATGTTAAGTCCCATGTGGTCAGGCAGAATTATTTGCTTTAATTACTGATGGATCCCAAGTGCTCAGAAGAGTGCTGACCCATAGGAAATGCTCAAGGGGTATTTGCTGAAAGAATGAATGCCTCCAGTTTCCCTCATATAAGATCCCACTTAGTTTTATTAACATTAACATCTCCGTTATGTTACTTGAACATGCATTCTGCTATTGAGACAGACATATACATTATTAAAATGACAAATACCTTAACATATTTGCTAGCACTTTGTGATTAAAAAAGCATTTTCACATCTATCCTCTCCCCTGAGCACCATGACAAGCTCCTGAGAGGTGGATTTCGGTAACAGGCTGAATAACAGCCCCCAATGGTCACAGATCTGAATCCCTGGAACCCATAAGGGTTACCTAAACAGCAGAGAATTTGCAGGTGTGATTAGGTCAGGGATCATGGAATGGGGAGATTATTCTGGGCCGTCAGGATGGTGTCCTCATAAGAAGGAGGCAGAAGGAGATTTGACACTGACATAAGAGCAGGAGGTGATGGGACTCCACAAGGCAGCCACAAGCCACGGCCAGCAGAAGCTGGAAGGGCAAGGAATGGTCTCTCCCTGAAAGTCTGCAGATGGAGCGTGGCCCTGGGGACACCTTGATTTCAGCCCAATGAAACTAATTTGGGACTTCTGGTCTCCAGAGCTGTGAGAGAACACGTCTGTGTGGTTAAGTTCTGTGGTAATGTGTTAAGGCAGCCACGGAAGCTAATACAACTCATATTCCAGAGTCATCATCCCCATTTTCCAGATCAGGATACTGGAGCCCAGTGAAACGAAGCAACTTCCCCATGGTTGCTAAGCCAGACAGTAAGGCAGTCAGGACCAGAAAATGGGGCAGCGAAATCCTTGGCTGGGGCTCTGTCCCTCCACAAAAGCACCTCCAGAAAGAATGCAGGTGACAAGAGAGCATTTTCCAGGAGATCATGGGAAGCAACCCACCAAGACTGACAATAGGAAAAAGAAATCAAACTACTCCATCTTGCATGTCATGGGTAAAAACAAGGTGGTGGCATGGAGAAGATGTCAGGGGGAAGCCAGGCTGCCCACTCATTCACTGAGTGCTCTTGGAAAATTTCCTTCATGTCACAGGGCCTCAGTTTCCTCATGTGTTAAAGGAAGCAGCTGGACCACACGGCTGGTTCTCAAGCTGTACTTGCCCTCAGGCTCCTTCCCTGGGGTTTCTGTGGGGCTGAGGGAGGAGCCCTAGCAGGTTTTAGACCTTACACCCTCTCTTGATCACTTCACGCCAAAGTGCCCACTTCTGGCACTCCTGTCCCACATTTCTTTTGAGCAAAAGTCCTCACAGCTGAAATTAAGTCTGCAAACCACTAAACCCACTATTTCTAAGATCACACCATTCCATCCTGAAATCCGTGGTTCCAGCACTCTGTGGGGTACAGCCGTCACCAACCTGCCACCAGTTTCATCCGGTCTCAGGACCTAGAGCCGGCAAACAAGACAGAGATGGTCTTCCCAGAAGTCAGAAAGCTCTTAAGAGGTGTTTACTGCAAGGTCCTTCTGCCCTCTGTGATCTGGGTCCACATCACAGCAGAGAATTCCTCTGTTCGCAGGCCCTGGGTCACAGCTGTTTTATCTTAAATGTGACTGAGTCAACCCCTCACCCATGGGTGCTTAATGAAGAAACACTCCTTGGAGTGGAGCAGAGAACTGTCAGATTCCAGAGGCGGGGGCTACTGAACTCTCCCAGGCCTGTGACCCCTCCCACAATCGCCACTGAAAACCAGAAAGCAGACATGCCCAGGTATTGAGGCCACAATCTGCTAGTGATCATGTCTCTTACATAAAAGAGAAACTGTTGGGGTTTCCCTTAAGTGATGGTCTCTGAAACTTAAGTGGCCATCCCCTGTAATCCACTCAGACACTTGGGAGAAAATATATTATTAAAAGCAATCAATGCATTATGAAAATGAACGGAGAGGGCTATAATTTTATTGGCTCTGAGATCAAGTAATAAAAAGGTAAATGTGAACAGGTGTGCTAGTAAATGTCTGTGGGTAATTGAGTAAGTCTGGTAACCCCCAAGAATCCACCTCTATACTCACACAGCTTCAACTGCAACAAGTAGGAAGTATAAAATACGCCTACCTTCTTCAGCTCCTTTTTTTTAAAAAAAAAGTTTATTATATGGTCCCCACCTGGTCCATGATTAAACACTCATTATTGCAGTAACAATGGCTCAATTGTTTTTATTTTTAATCCTAATAACCATATTTAAATTATAGAAATTTTTCAGAGCTGTAGTCATAGTGAAACTGAGCCCCAGGCAGGTTGGTTGGTTTTCCCAAGGTCATGGAGGGACAGAGCCAGAAGCCAAGCACAGAGCTCCAAATTCTCAATTCAACAATTGCTCTAATACATGTAACATGGGAGTCATTCTCTACTGTCCCCAGCTCGGCAGGTCTTGAGTTTATTCTATTCAGCAACATAAAGCAATCTTTACAGAACATGTCATTCCGGAGGTTAATCTTATGTATTATTCAGATATCCCTTTTTAGCTTTTAGTATATCAGAATAGCTAGAAGGAAATACCTGAATCTGTTGAACTGCAATCCAGTAGCCTGGATTCTTGAAGACAATTGTATCACTAAATAGCTTATACAATGTGAACATGTGATTGTGAAAACCTTGTGGCTCACACTCCCTTTATCCAGTGCATGGGGAGAAAAAGTAAATGAATAACAGGGGAAGACGGGGTAAAGGATGTTTTGGGTGTTCTTTTTTATTTATTTATTTTTGGAGTAATGAAAATGTTCAAAAATTGATTGTGGTGATGAATGCACAACTATATGATGATACTGTGAACAACTGATTCAACATTTTGGATGATTCTATGGCATATGAGTATATCTCAATTTAAAATTGCATTTTAAAAAAAGAATCTATGCAGGGACGCTTATCGTACCCACTGGGTTTCCAAGTCCCCATCCACACGCACACCTCATTTGGGCTTATACGTATCCTAAGACATTATAGGAGGAACAGGGGTGGGTTGTCCATATGGGGCAGCCAGAGAGAATTTATGCAAAGTTTGTGGCATCGCCACTGCTTGGTGCTGGATGCTGATGAAGTAACACTCATCAGCTAGTAAGCAGCAGGTGTCTCTGAAGCTCAGAGATGCCACTCAAACAAGGGGTCTAGGCCTGCCACAGATGACATCTTGGGTGCTTTGCAGCTCCTGGGCACTCAAACAACACAGCTCATTTGATTACCTATTGCTGTGAAACTAACTACACAAAATCAGTGGCTGGCCTACACCAACAATCATTTTGTTATTGGTCATGATTCTGTGGCCAGGAATTCAGGTGGGTGCAATGGGGACACCTCTGTGCTGTGTGATGTTTGCTGATGCTGCAATGGTCAAGATGGCTTCTTCACGCACATATCTGGGGCCTCAGCTAGAAGGACTCACATGCCTGGAGGCTGGCTGGGAAGCTTCCCTGAGGTCCTATGTCTGTGGCCTCAATTCTCACTGTTGGCTGGGTTCTTTGATCCTCATTCAGGTTTCTTTCTCTCCAATGGCCTTTCCATGTGGTTTCTTCAACAGGATATCCAGATTTACTACATGGAAGCTCAAGTCTCCCCAGAATGCAAAATCAGAAATTGCCAGGCTTTCTTAAGGCTGAAGTCGCCAACTGTCAATGCATCACTCCTGTTGCATTCTATTGGTTAAAGCAACTCACACTTAAGAGGAGGTGATAACACAACTGCATGAATCCAAGAGGCATGGTTCATTGGGAGCCACACAGGAACTGCCTACAACATCATTCATGGTGGTCTTACTAAGTCCATACACCCACACAGGTCTTCCCAGCAGTAAAGCAACCCTCTTATTCCTTAGACAACTTTTCTTGGATCATATTCCTTGTGCAACTTCTCTCAGATCAGCTCCTGTTTCCTGGGTATCACATCTTAATCACCATCCTTCTCTTCCATTATCTGACATCATTTTCCTAGAAATCTCTTCCTACTTCTAAAGGCACTTGCATCCAAAACCCACTTCTCATTTAGTTCTTTCACAGTAGACTCAGAAACTTCCCCAAAGCAAGACTAGTTTCCCTTTCCTTGAGAGTCAAAAAATACTTAATCTCCAAATTTTCCAGGAGGTTTAGGCAGTGGAGATATTGCATTTCATTCTTCTAACTCAAAAATCAAGGAGGAAAAAGCAAATGAGCTGCTTTTTCATTTTGAGAGACAGGACAGAACAGTGATTAAGATGGCTGAGTCCAGGGAGAACCTAAGATGGCAGCTAGGTGAGACAGGGCAAAAAAACACCTCCATGAAAAATACTAGATAAAAGCCAGAAAGTGACCCAGAGCACCAGTTCCAGCGATGCACCAGCTGGACAAAGTCTGCTAAATCCACAGGGACCATGCATTTGGTGAAACCAGGAGTCTGCATTCGGAAACAAGTGAGTGAGCTGGCTGAAAGTCCAGCGGCCGTGCTGCGGTGTGGGGAAACTATGGGTTGGCATTTGGAGACAACTAGTTCTTTTTTTTAAAAAAAAAAAAAAACCAGGAGCGGCTGCAGATACGGTGGCGAGAACTACGCAGTAAAGCGCGGCAGGAATGGGCTGTGCCAACGCCTCAATATCTGGTGTGAAAGATAGCCCTTTCCACACCCGCTGCTAATTGTCTCGGAGCCAGGAGGGCAGAGGGGAGCCGAAAGGAGAAAGAAACCACGCCTCTTGCAGCCATCTTCCTGGTGGGCTGGGGACGCTCCTGCCCGGGGCCAGAGCCACAGCCCAGAGCTGCACCAAGGGTCCCAGTGTGACAGGGAGTGTTTCCTGCAGCACCGCGCACGTGCCACAATATTGGCCGTGGACAGTGGCCTTTAGTGCACCCACAGCTAATTCTCCTGGAGCTGGGAAGGCGGAGCTATGCGAAAAGGGAGAAATTAACACACCCCATTCAGCCATCTTTACAGCAGGCTGGGAACACCCCTGCATGGCACAGTGGCCCAGGGCTTCCCTGGAGGGCCAGCGCACACTTGTGACGTGGCACAGCCTTCCCTCAGCAGAGGCCCTGGAAGAGCACCGCTGAGAAGGGAGACCTGCTCAGAAATCCCAGGGACCCTACGCCAATACCAAGGACTTGTGGGTCAGCATCAGAGACAATCTGTGGCAAGACTGAAATGAAGGCTTAGATTCTTGCAACAGCCTTAAATCTCCAGGAACACCTGGGAGGTTTGCTTATTAAAGCTGCCCTGCCTCCCTAACTGCTCAGACACACACTCCTCATTCAGGGCAGACAGCACCAACAACACACCCAAACTTGGTGCACCAACTGAACCCCACATGAATCAGATACCCACACACCACAAAGACAAAGCTGGGGAGAACTGACTTGAGGGGAACAGGTGACTCACGGATGCCATCTGCTGGTTAGTTAGAGAAAGTGTACGCCACCAAGCTGCAGATCTGACAAATTAGAGATTGGTATTTTTCATATTCTGAAAGAACCCTATCAAGTAAAGCAAATGCCAAGAAGCCAAAAACAACAGAAAATTTTAAAGCATATGATAAAACCAGACGCTATGGAGAACCCAAACCCAAACACCCAAATCAAAAGATCAGAGGAGACAAAGTACTTGGAGCAATTAATCAAAGAACTAAAGACAAACAATGAGAGCATGGTTCAGGATATAAAGGACATGAAGAAGAGCATGGCACAGGATATAAAGGACATGAAGAAGACCCTAGAAGAGCATAAAGAAGAACTTGCAAGAGCAAATTAAAAAAATAGACAATCTTATGGAAATAAAAGAAACTGTTGGCCAAATTAAAAAGATTCTGGATACTCACAGTACAAGACTAGAGGAAGCTGAACAATGACTCAGCGTCCTTGAGGACCACAGAACAGAAAATGAAAGAATAAAAGAAAGAATGGGGAAAAAATCGAAAAAATCAAAATGGATCTAGGGATATGATAAATAAAATAAAACATCCAAATTTAAGACTCAGTGGTGTCCCAGACGGGGAAGAGAAGGGTAAAGGTCTAGAAAGATTATTCAAAGAAATTGTTGGGGAAAACTTCCCAAACCTTCTACACAATATAAATAAATACACAAAGCATAAATGCCCAGTGAACTCCTAATAGAATAAATCCAAATAAACCTACTCCAAGACATATTCTGATCAGACTGTCAAATACTCAAGAGAAGGAGCAAGTTCTGAAAGCAGCAAGAGAAAAGCAATTCACCACATACAAAGGAAACAACATAAGACTAAGTAGTGACTACTCAGCAGCCACCATGGAGGTGAGAAGGCAGTGGCATGACATATTTAAAATTCTGAGAGAGCAAAATTTCCAAACAAGTATACTTTATCCAGAAAAACTCTCCTTCAAATTTGAGGGAGAGCTTAAATTTTTCACAGACAAACAAATGCTGAGAGTTTGCTAATAAAAGACCTGCCCTACTTCACATACTAAAGGGAGCCCTACTGACAGAGAAACAAAGAAAGGAGGGAGAGATATAGAGAAATTTAACAGACACATATAGAACATTACATACCAAATCACCAGGACACACATTCTTCTCTAGTGATCATGGATCTTCCTCTAGAATAGACCATATGATGGGACATAAAACAAGCCTCAAAAAATTTTAAAAAAAAATGAATTTATTCAAAGCACATTCTCTGACCACAATGGAATACAAATAGAAGTCAATAACCATCAGAGTCTTAGAAAATTCACAAACACGTGGAGATTAAAAATGAGGCGGAGATGAAAACATTCCTGGATAATCAAAAGCCGAGGGACTTCATCACCAGTAGATCAGTCCTATAAGAAATGCTGAAGGGAACTGTGCAAGCTGAAAGGAAGGGACATTAAACAATTGACTGAAACCACATGAAGAAATCATGATTTCCAGTAAAGATCACATGGTAAATATAAAGACCAATACTACTGTATTTTTGATTTGTAACTCCACTATTTACTTCCTACAGGATCTAAAATACATAAACTGTAATGATAAATCAGTGGTTTGGGACTCAATGTAAAATATGTAATTTTTGACAAGAACTACATAAAGGTGGGGGAATGGAGGAGTATAGGAACATAGTTTACGTGTCCTATTGAAGTTAAGTTGGTATCAAAGAAAAACAAGATTGTTATAGATTTAAGAGGTTAAATTTAAGCCCCATGGTAAACACAAAGAAAGTATCAGAGAATATGACCATAGAGATGAAAAGTAGAGTATGGGTGATGAGAAGTGGGGGAAGGGGCAATGGGGAGTTAAGAAATGAGTATAGGCAATTTTGGGAGATGGTAGCACAGCAATGTAAGTACACTGAACAAAGATAGCTATGTATATGATTGAGAGAGGGAGGTTGGGAGCATGTGAAACACCAGAAGAAAGGACAAAAGATAAAGACTGGGACTGTGTAAACTGGTGAAATCTAGAGTGTTCAACAATTGTGATAAAATGTATAAATATGTTCTTTTACAAGGGAGAACAAGTAAATGTCAACCTTGTAAGGTGTTAAAAATGGGGAGGCATTGGGGGAGGGATGCAATCAATGAAACTAGAGACTGTAACTAACAGAATCATTGTATTATGCTTCCTTTAATGTAACAAAGGCGATATACCAAGGTAAATGCAGATAAGAGGAGGGGATAGGGAAGGCATGTTAGACACTTGACATTGGTGGTGTTGTCTGCCTCTTTACCCTACTTTGATTTAAGGTTACTTTTCCTTTTGCTACTTCCTAGCTGTCACTTTTTTCCTCTTTCTTTTCCCTTTCTACCTTCTTTGATGCTCCATCCTGCCTTGTGGAAGACATGTAGATGCCCTTATATAGATAGTGGTGAAGCTGGTGAACTCATAAATATGTGAACATACAGAGAACCATCAACTGTTTACTTAGGATGGAATGCACGGGGTATGAACAAAACCATCTTAAAAAAAAAAAAAAAACAGGTTGATGTCAAAACCTCAAGGGCAATATACTGAGTGAAATAAGCCAGACATAAGGACAAATATTGCAGGGTCTCACTGATAAGAACTAATTATATAATATGTAAACTCATAGACATGAAATATAAGGTACCAAGATATGGGACGAGGCTTAAGAATGGGGAGTGGTTGCTTAGTATGAGCAGAATGTTCAATTAGGATGAACTTAAATGTTTGGAAATGAACAGAGGTGTCAGTAGCAAGATGTGAGAATAACTAACAGTGCCGAATGGCGCGTGAATGAGGCAGAAACGGGAAACTCAGAGTCATATATGTCACCAGAAGGAAAGTTGGAGGTAAAAAAATGGGAATGTATAAAACTGAAACCTATGGTGGGCAATGTCCATGATTAACTGTACAAATATTAGAAAACTCTTCCATGAACCAGAACAAATGTATGACAATACAACTAGAAGTTAATAATAAAGGGGCATATAGGGAAGAAATATATACCTATTGCAAACTATATACTACAGTTTGTAGTATTTCAACATACTTTCATAAACAGTAACAAATGTACTATACCAACACTACGAGTCAACAACTGAGGGGGGTTGGTTAGGGATATGGAAGGATTCGAGTTTCCTTTTCTTTTTCTCTTTTTTTTTTTTTCTTTTTTCCATCTTTCACTTTATTTCTTGGCTGGAGTAATGAAAAGGTTCTAAAAATTGAACAAAAATTGAGTGTGGTGATGGATGCACAGCTGTATGAGGGTACCAGGGGCAACTGATCGTACACTTTGGATCTTTTGATAATTGTATGGTATCTGAACAATCCCAATTAAAATTAGAAAAAAAAATAGATTGGATGATGAATGCACAAGTATAAGATGGTACTGTGAACAGTTGATTTTACACCATGGATGACTGTATGGTATGTGAATATATCTCAATAAAACTGAATTTTAATTAAAAAAAAAAAAGAAAGAAATGAGTGTAGGGTTTCTGTTTGGGGTGAAGGGAAATTTCTAGTAATGGATGGTGGGAAGGTGATAGCATTACAACATTCTAAACGTGATTAATCCCACTAATGGAATGCTAGGGAGGGGGTGGAATGGGAAGATTTAGGCTGTATATGTTTCCACAATTGGGAAAAAAAAAAAAAGACAATCTAAATAGATAATGACAATTAAATGCCAAGGATGATCCTGGATGGGATCTGAGGATGGAGGAGAGGAGCCTCAAAGGGACACAGCTGGGGCATAAAAAAAAAAAAAGGAAATATAGAATGTTGAATTTTTTGAACTTCTTAGCTGCGCTTAATGGGATTGCAGAAAAGAATGTTCTTGTTCATGGGAAATGTATACGTGTATTATATTGTTTGTTCAAGGATGTGTGCAGCTTGCTCTCATATGTTCAGAAGACAGAGCAATAGACAATGGATGATAGGTAGGGAGGGAGGGAGGGAAAGAAAGAAATGGTCGGGTGACAGGATATTAAAGTTGGTGGATCGGGGTATCGAGGGAGGAGGGTCAGGGTATGCTGGAGTTCTGTGTATGGGGTTTGTATTGTTTTTGCAACTGTTCCTGTAAGTTTGAATTTATTTCAAAATAAAATTAAAAAAAAAAAAAGATGGCTGAGCCCAGAGCCAGCCTGCCACTTACTAGCAGTCTCAATGCTGTCATGTATAAGATGCGTACTATCACCCTATGGAGCTGCTGTGAGGATTAAATGAATAAATGTACATAAAGTTCTTAGGACAAAACATAGTAAGTAATTACTGTGATCACATAAATAGCTGAATTCTGTCACAAACATCATGTATCTTCCTCAATTTCCCAGTTGTGGGTGTGTGAGTAGGTAATCCAAGTAGATACAATTTCCAAAATATCCATTTTAACACTTTTTCTTGGAAAAGGAGGCTCCACCAAGATGCAAAGAAATGCCAAGACCCTCCTGCTAGGAAAGGAATATGGGCCAGGCTACCAGAGGCATCCAGGTATTGGGTTCCCAAGGGAAACATATTTGGAGGTATTTCCTACCAAAAAGTTATACAGATGACAGGCAGAAAGATAGACAGACAGATAGATGGAGAAAGGTAGATAGATAGATGATAGATGATAGATGGATGATGGATGATAGATGAGATAGGTAGGTAGGTAGGTAAATGGATGGGTGGATAAATAGATGAAAGATGAAAAATAGATAGACAGAAAGATAGAAGGAAGTATGTATGGATGGATGGATGGATGGATGAATGGGTGGACAGATGAATGTAGGTAGGTAGGTAGGTGATAGATGGATGATGTAGCAAGCATTCTACTACAGAGACAAAAGGACACTCCCAACCCTTCTTCCCAGCCATGGGCCTGGAGATACCCTGATTCTGATTCATGGTCACTACCCATTAAAATGGTGCAATTGGGGAGGGTAGTAAAGAGGATGAAGGGAAAAACTCTAAGGGGCCATGAGAATTCCTAGTGGGAGGGTGTTCCAGTTTGCTAATGCTGCCATTGCAAATTACCAGACATGGATTGGCTTTTATAAAGGGGATTTATTTGGTTACAAAGTTACAGTCTTAAGGCCATAAAGCATCCAAGGTAAGGCATCAACAAAAGGTACCTTCACTGGAGAATGGCCATTGGCATCCAGAAAACCTCTGTTAGCTGGGAAGGCACGTGGCTGGCATCTGCTTGCTCCTAGGTTGTGTTTCAAAATGGTGTTCTCCGAAATGTCTGTCTCTTAGGGCATTTTGTCCTCTCTTAGCTGCAGCTGCTCTTCAAAATGTCACTCTCAGTTGCTTTGAGCTCCTTCTGTCTGTGAACTCTTTATACGGCTCCAGTGATTTAATTTGGACCCACCCTGAATGGGTGGGGTAACACCTCCATGGAAATTATCCAATCAAAAGTCTTGCGCACAGCTGATTGAGTCACACCTCCATGGAAACACTCAATCAATAGGTTCCAACCTAATCAACACTAATATGTCTGCCCCTACAAGACCGCATTAAAGAACATGGCTTTTCCTGGGGGACATAATATATCCAGACTGTCACAAAGGGCAAACATGGGTGAGACTTTGTAACCTAAAACCACTTCCCTGCCTAGCTCTTCTCCTCATCCATTGACCAAGTGTTGAGCACTTAAAAACGTCTTAACTTTTTCTTAAAATGACATGAACCAGAGAGACATTTTTATCAACACAGTCAGATACGTCCCTTTACATTTTTGTCTTGCCTTCGTGGTTCAGGCCAGCCATTCATTGTAACAAATCTGACCCAGCCATAGAGCATGTGGCAGGTCCACAACCCTAGGAGGTGCAGGCTGTGGGACCCCATTCCCCATGTCCATTTCTTGGATATTCTTTGTCTTGCCTCTGCTCCTAACCCTCATTTTGCCCTTGTGGCTACACAGATTCTACTCTGGGTGTTTTCCTCACCTTTCCCAGACCCTAAACTCCTTTGAAACTTGCCAACAGATGTGGGAATCTGGTTATGATTCTTGGCACTCACTGGCTGAGCCTCCTCCCCCTGCTCTGGGACCTGACTGAGCTTTGGCCCCACTTTCCCATTCCCCACATTGGTCCCTGCAAGTCACCTCTATCTGGCTACTCTAGCCCTTTATGAGGTTAAATCAAACTAGGAAAAAAAATGGGTCACTTTCCTTGCACCCTCCAGCCAGGTGGCCAGGCTGCTGACCCCAACTCAGAGCCTGAGAGGCTTTCTTATTCTGAACTGAATGAAGCACAAGAGAAGGTCCAGAAAGGCTTTGGTATGAAAAATTGATAACCGAAAACAGGGCAGATCTTCAATGGAAAACATCTTTTCTACAGCAGCTTGAAGGCAAAATTATATCTAATTATGTGACTTAATTAATTAGTTTTTTAAATGAATCACAAACATTGGTTTTATTCCTAAGTCACATTTGATGAGTTTCATAATCTTTTTACAGAACCACGGGAAAAAGATGACTCACAAGGGTAATAAAAAACAGGGTTCTCTCACTTGCTTTGGCAAAGCAAATAGACTCCTTGAATCAATTTTTCTAAATCACCAAGTGTTTTTTTTTGTTGTTTGTGCATTTCTTTTTTAGCCAAGAAAATCTGAAAGCGAACACAGCTATGGGCCATCAGCTTCTCCAAGGGCCACAGAACCAAGCTCTCAGACTCTTATGTTAGATATTCTTTCTCAGAAGTCTGTAGGAAGAGATTTTTCCCTCTCTTTGGGGTTATAAAGGATTAATTTACCTTTTTTTCATCCTTTCCATTTCATGTGTTGAATATAGTATGACCAAAATCATATTAAACTGGAGAAAATTTAAACAGATATTTTTAAATAGCTATTTAAATTTTGGGATCTCTCCAAGACATTTTTTTATCACCAGGCAAGTTGGGGTTCACAGCTTATCAAAGCCATGAAAATATGACAAATCCAGACTATTCTGAAAGAGCTGCAAAAAAAAAAAAAAAAAAAAAAAAAAAGAAAAAATGAGGAAAAAGAAAATAAAAAGAAAATTTAAAGAAAAACCGGGGATGATGGAAAATGGGGACAAAAATTAGACGAAGAATAGGTTGGGATGGAGGGGATGGAAAGATGTAGGTATACTTTTTTGCTTTTATTTTTATTTTCAAGTAAGGAAAATGTTCAAAAATTGATTCTGGTGATGAATGCACAAATTATGAAGGTTCTGTGAACAACTGATTGTACACTGTGGATGACTGTGGTATGAGAATATATCTCAGTAAAACTGTATTTTTTAAATTAAAAAGTGAACAATGGAGGGGAAAGAGGAATGGGATGTTTTGGATGTTCTTTTTTGTTTTAATTTTTATTTTAATTTTTGGAGTAATGAAAATGTTCAAAGATTGAGTGTGGTGACGAATGCACAACTATATAATGATACTGTGGACACTGACTGTACACTTCGGAAGACTGTATGTTACGTGATTATATCTCAATAAAATTTCATTTAAAAAAAAAAGGACAGTCCAGGAAGATGAGGCAAGTTTGAAAATATTAATAAAATTTGTAGAAATGAAACATATCAAAGTTGGATGTTGCACTCTATGGCATGTTTTTCACTGAAACTGCATGTCTAACTTCCACATTCACTTTAAGACATCTTTATCTTGGTCAAACATCTTCCGAAGCTCTCCCCACTGTCATTAACCTTAAGGATGTTTGACAGGTTTCCAATAATTAGACATATCCAAAACAAGTTCTTCATCTATTTTCTCTTGATAATCAATTTGTGCCATGTCCGTGCAACTGCTCAGAGGCCCAAGTTCTCTACTTTGACTTTTCTCTCTAAGTAGCAAATAAAAATACTTCTGATTCTGACACCTGGAACAATTGCCTAAACTACCTTATTCCACTATCTCATTTTCCTCCCTTCCTTTCTCCCTCCCTCTCTCCCTCCCTCCCTTCCTTCTTAGGCCAATCAACTACGTGCTACTGAAAGGTAGAATCATGAAGAATTAAGGTCACATATTCTAGGGCAAGACTGCCTGCATCTTGCTATAACCTTGGGCAGGTAACTTACCTCTATGTGCCTCAGTTTCCCATCTATGAAATGGGGGTGATGAAAGTTATTCCAACATTATGGGATCATCTTGAGGGTTAAATGAGTCAATACTCATAAAGGACTTAAAACTCTGTTTGGCAGCTAGCAAGCTATCAATTAAACGTTATCTATTGCTATCACTATCTACAACTAACTTTTATTTGTTTCCGGGCATTTCCCTTGGCAAAGGGAATGCAAAGAGCTGAAAAATATGTTGGTTACATTGGCCTGGAGAGCTGTACCATCACCTGAACTCAACCAACTTTTATTCCAAGTCAGTGTAGCTAAATATTTGTATTGCCCTTTTGCAAATGGCTCTGTATGATTATGGTAAGACTGTAGTGCTTTTAGGAATCAGAAGACCCTTTTGCACAAATAATTTTATCTTTATAAACTAAAGTTGATGTTGGGTGCTGAACGCAATCTCTCGTTCACATTGTATTATCTTCTCTATGGAAATGGCTCCCCTCAGTGGAATTACTGAGTAATTACATAGCCTCAGCCTTACATTTAAAGACAAAAGTCCTGCTTTTGCATGATCACCAACGTCTATAGTTAATGGCTATTTCATGGCATTAAATTAAATTGATTGCGGCTAAACTTATTTCCCCAAAGAGTCATTCCACCAATCCAAACCCCATTACAATGCCACAACATCATGACACCCCATCAGAGAACAGAGCCGGTATTGAACTGTACCCAACAAAAGTTGACAACGTATTTCCACCTGATTGAAACAATCACATAGTCATTTGAAGGTGTTTGTGAGTGGCAGGTGGTTTCCACATTTGTTTAATCCTAAATATGTTTTAAACATAAATCTGGGCTCTTTAAGAATAATGAAGAGTTCTAGGAGGATGAGTGTATTGACTGTTATAAAATCTGGAGGAGCCATGAAAGAACCAGCTATTATACTTCTCCAGATGCCAAAGCAGGTCTGGAAGCTGTTGAGATTTTCAGTATTTGAATTGCCATTCCATAAAGCATTTCCAGGGTTTTCCAGTTGCTAGCCATGTGAACTATATAATCAAGACACTTACATTCTCCAGATCTCTTTTTCTTCCCTTGTAATATTTGGGGATTGGGCCAGATCTCTTTAAAGCTCTGGAATTAGATAGAAATGACTGAATTCTCTACAGGTATATGAGTCGATGAATACTGTCATGAAAACTAGAATTCAGTCATGGACCATATGAGGGAGAAGGAGAAGTAGGAAGAGAAGGAGGAGGAAGAGGTGGAGGAGGAGGAGGAGGAGGAGGAGCAAGGAGGAGAAGGAAGGAGGAGGAGGAGAGCTAACACTTACCTAGAACTTACCATGTGTCAAGCTCTGTTCTAAGAACATGTCATGAATCATCTTGTGTAATCCTCATGACAACTCTTTACAGTAGATCCTCTGATATCCTCCCTTCATGGAGGAGGAAACAAGTCACAGAGCTACTTAGTCATTTGCCTGAAGATACCCGGCTGGTAAGTGTCTGAGCCGCAATTTGAACCCTGCTCTTGTCCCTAACTGCTACGCCATTTTGCTTCCTCCACAGTGATTTAGAACTGAAAACTCTGAATTGTATGTGAACCTTCATTTGCAGAGTTGGATTTAATGACTTATTAACCAGCATATGGTTAATGAAAAATATTATTTACAAGAGAGCATTCCAAAGAAGATATATACATAGCAAATCAGGTGGTGAAAACATGCTCATGATCATTAGCCATTGGGGAAATGCATATTAAAACCACATGAGATAGCACTATACGACTATTCCAATGAATTAAACTTAAAAAAAAAAAAAAGCTGAATACATCAAGTGCTGAAAAGATGTGGTGCAACTGGAACAATTATACATTCCTAGTAGAAATGCAAATGGTACAACTTTTTGGAAAAAGTAGTTTGGCTGTTCTTATAAAGTTAAATATTCACTTATCTTACAACCCAGGAATCCCCCTTCTAGATGTTTACCCAAGATAAATGAAAAACATACGTCCACACAAATACCTGTAGGTAAATCTTTATTGCAGCTTTATTTGTAACTGCCGAAACCTGGAAATAACCCAAATGTCCATCGACTGGTGAATGGATAAACAAACACTTACACCTACATGCAATAGAATGCTTCCCAGTCCTAAAAAGAAACAAGCTGCTACAGCCTGCAGTCACCTGTGTGCATATCCTGTGCACTATGCAAAGTGCAAGACGACAGCCTCAAAGCACTGCACACTGTTTGATTCCATCCATGAGAAATTCTCAAAAAGGCAAAACTGCTGGGAGGAAAAAGAAGACATCAGTAGTTTCCAGGGCCCAGGGTGGAGGGAGGGTACAAGTAACTTCTTGGGGGAGATGAAAATGTTTATCTCTTGATTGTGGGAGTGGTTACAGAACTGTATGTGTTTGTCAAAACTCATAGAACTGTGTACCTAAAAAGGGTACTTTTCACCATAATGTTAATTATGCCTCAGTAAATCTGACGTAAAAATAATAAGAATTAAAAAAAAAAATTTAACAAGAGTAGCATGACAAAGTGGTTACAAACATGAGCCTAGGGTTAGACTGCATGAGTTCGAATAGGGCTTGACCAGTGTGAGAACAGTTAGAAAGTTATGGGCCTTCTGTGTGCCTCAATTTCCTCATCCGTAAAATGGGACAATCATAGTTCTTATTTTGCATGGCTGTTACGAGGATTAAATTCGTTAATATTTCCAAAGCCCTTAGAACAGCGCTTAGCATACAGTAGGTGCTCAATAAATATTTGTACCATGAATGATCATATCACAGCCTATGATTCAACACGTTCAATCAGAAAATTATGTCACATGTAAAAGAGGTAGTATCAGGCCTTGTTAAGTTATCTGATCCAATGCTGGTGCTTCCTAATCTGAATTAGCAGTGGGCATCCAGTGACACCCATTTCAACCTCCTGCTTCTACCTCCTTGGTTGGTTTTCATTGCTCCACCTCTGCTTTCCTTAGCACCAACCAAGATCATGGAAGCCCAGATTTCCCCGTAATTTCCCAATGCAGAACTCACAGTTTGTGCAACTGAAGCTGCCAACCATCCACTGACTGCGCAGTCTCTCCACAACTTCACTCTTCTTGCACCCGGGTTAGCTGTGTATACCAAAGAGCAGCCTCCCTGTGGCAGGAAGGCAAGTCTGCCTGACTCTGCCTGAGAGGAAAGTGGGCTCCTCGACCTGATGCGCAACAGAAAAGGCAAGGGGAGGGAGGCAGGAAAGAGGTGGCACCAGCAGAGGATGCCACTGGCTGCTTGAGGCCAGACTGCATTGCAAAACGGTTTAGTCCTGGGACAGAAAAGGGGAAGAATTTATCTACTGGGCCCTATGTGCCAATGTCAAAGGTTTGCCCCCTGGGGCGTCAACTCCCCCACAGTCCACGGCCGAGGGTGAGTGGTCACTGGACAGTGTCTGGCGTGTCCTGACTTCCTCCTGGACTGGCGGTGAGAGACAAGCAGCACAGACCCAAGGTGGAGTGTGTCGGGTAACGTCTGCTAAAACCACTGGGAGCTTACCCAGAGCTGGTTGTCACAGGAATAGCTGGCACAGTGAGTCAGGCCAAGAGGCTGAGAATTGTGCATGGGAAGTGTCTGAGTCTCCACAACCCAGCAGTTCCACTCCTGGTATATCTTAGGCGAAAAAAGGAATCTCACTCATGTCCACAAGGAGATATGTACTAGAATTTTATTGTTGCATTATTATGTAGTAGCAAAGAAAGGGGGGGGCAAGGATAAAGAAACTACCCAAACCATCTGAACATCCATCAGTATGAGAATGGATTGTTAATCTGCAGTATAATGGAAAACTATAATATTACACAAAAGTAAAAATGAATGAATTCAGGCTACATGTATCTACTTGGAAAAAACGTTACAAGTACAAAATTAGAATGACCAAAGGATTAGCAAGGTGACTGGATATAAGATCAATCTCCCAACAGAAAATGTGCATTTTTCTCTGACAGCATCAAATAGTTAAAAAAATACAATTTTTAAAAGATACTCTGTATAATAGTAACAAAATTATAAAGAAGAAATAATTCTCTTATTACTTCACCTTTTATAGCTGTGGCTGCAAATGGATACTACCTAAAGGTGATCAATCAAGAAATAAGCACATCAGCATATTTGTAAGGTCATAAAGATAAACTGTAGAGTGAAAATACATACAACAAAACTCAGTAGATAAATAAGAGAGGAAAAGGAGGAAGTAGTGCAAGTGGCAGTGGTGCTCCAGGGCAGAAGTATCAACATCACCCGGGAACTTATTAGAAATGCAGATTATCAGGCCCCACCCCAAAACAACTGAATCAGAAATTCTGGAGGTGGAGCCCAGGAATCTACCTTTCAAGAAACTCTCACAGTGTCTCTGAGGCTTGCTAAAATTTGAGAACAATTGCTTTCTAATGAGGACCCAGGAAACACTGCTTAAAGTTTCTCATCAAGAAACAAAGATCCCCCAGAGAACCTCTTTCGCTGCTCAGATGTGGCCTCTCTCTCTAAGCCCACTTGGCACGTAAACTCACTGCCCTCCCCCTACATGGGTCCTGACTTCCAGGGTTGTAAGTCTCCCTGCCAATGCAGGACATGACTCCCAGGGATGAGCCTGGACCCAGGATCATGGTTTGAGAAAGTCTTCTTGACCAAAAGGGGGAAGAGAAATGAAACAAAATAAAGTTTCAGTGGCTGAGAGACTTCAAACAGAGTCAAGAGGTCATTCTAGAGGTTATTCTTATGCATTATATAGATATCCCTTTTTAGTTTTTAGTGTATTGTAATAGCTAGAAGGAAATACCTGAAACTGTTGAACTGCAATCCAGTAGCCTGGATTCTTGAAGAAGATTGTATAACTACGTAGCTTACACTGTGTGACTGTGCGATCGTGAAAATCTTGTGGCTCATACTCCCTGTATCCAGTGTATGGACAGATGAGTAGAAAAATGGAAACAAAAATTAATGAATAATAATAAGGGAGGATAGGGAGACGGGATGTTTTGGGTGTTTTTCTTTACTTGTATTTCTATTCTTTTTTTTTTTTTGGAGTAATGAAAATCTTTAAAAATTGATTGTGATGATGAATGCACAACAATATGATGGTACTGTGAAAAAGTGATTGTACACTGTGAATGACTGTAGAGTATGTGAATATATCGCAATAAAAGTGAATTGGAAAAAAATATATACAAATCAAAAAAACAAGATAGAGATAAGAACCAGAAGACTTTACACCAGGAACCATGGATGGTGACTACCTCTGGAGAACAGTGCTGAGATTTTGAAGGAGGTGGGTGTGAGCAATGAGACTCAGTTTTTATTTTCTAATTCTGAACTGTTTGAATTTTTATAGCCTGTTCATCTGCATTTATTTTAATAAGATATGTACTAAAACAAATATGAATAGGGGAAATCTTTGCCTCTTCCTTCTCCTAGGTCACTGTGGGGTCCCAGGGCCTGGGCCCCCTCCCCTTCTTAGTGAAAGTGAGTTATTTCACGAAGCTGCCTACCTGATCAGGACAGATGCTAAAGGTCATCAGACCTCCGCAGGGGGGCAAAGAATGTACAAACCAAATTGTAAACAAAGCATTAAAACCCCTCTTCCCTAATCACTGTTGAAAACAAATCTCCACACACAACACCCTGCTGAAACTCTGTTCTCTCACCCTATGGAATGCCTTTGTCCTAACTCTTATAAAGCAACCCCTGGCACCCACCACCACCACCCCACCACCCCTGCTCTTTGTGGAGCACTAACTTCCATCTTTCCCAGCCAGCCACCTCCATGGAACTCTCTCTCCTGTCCGTAAGTCCCATTAAACTCATGTCTAACTCCATGCCTGGTGTGTTCCTGGTCTTGGGGCTGAGCTGGGTTGGAACAGTCATTTGTTATGGAAAAGCAAAGATGACTCAGAGAGTGGAGCCAGGAGCTATAGAGAACCACCCTCCAGGGAACAGAACTATAGCCTGATTTACAAAAAAAAAAAGAAAGAAAAATTTGGCAACATGTGCCAGACTGGATTTCAGAATTATTATTGGCCTGTGAATGGTATATACCTGCTATTTCATCCCTCTTGGAATAGGAGGGTTTATTGTAATTGTGTTGCCCTCTCTTACACTGTACATTGGGTGTCAAGAGCGGATAGCTCATCTTTTTAATTCAGAGGACTTTGTGCCCAGGAAACCATGCCAGAGGAGCTGCATCCAAGGACACCCATCCATACCTGGGCCTGATTTAACTCATGAGATCCTGGACTTTGAGCTAATGTATGGGGGGTGGAAGCTGAGCATATTTTGCAGATTTTGAATTGTTGTGGCTAGAAGGCAGACTGTAGTAGTTAGTATCTGAAAATGGAGTCTCCTTGAACACACATGCCTCTCTCGCATCAAGAGTAGATTTTATTTCCTCTTCTCTTGAATCCGGGCTAGGCCCATGGCTGCTTTGGCCAACAGAATGTGGTTAGAATGATGTTCTAGGACTTCTGGGTCCAGTGTTAAGGGAACTGGGAACTTCTGCTTCCTTCCTCTTGGAATGATGTTCCTAGAACTGAGCTGCCATGCTGTGAAGAAGGCCAAAGTGCTCCAAGGAGAGGCCCCCATGGAAGGTAACTGAGGCCCTCAGTAACCCTGGGTGAGGCCCCAGCCTACAGCCAGCATGAATGGCCAGCTCTGTGAACCAGCTGTATTACACTCAGTCAAGCCCCAAATGACCACAGCCCAGCCAGCATCGTATGGAGGAGAAGATTCTTCTACCGGAGCCCAGACAATCCCTAGAATTATGAACAGTAATAAAATGGTTGTTTTTAAGCCACTAAGTTTTAGGGTGGCTTTGTTACTCAGCATTGGATAACTCAAACATAAACTATGGGCAACTCTATAGCAATTAAGCAACTGTGTGCCTTTGATCCCAGAGAGTGTCATTTTATGCTCATCTGCATCATAATTGTTTCATTCTTCCTCGGTTATAATTATAAATTATCCAAATCAAGCTTGCAGGAGGATCAGGATGAAAAAAAATCTTCATTTCATCAGCTACTGATTCACCCATATCAATCTGATTCACACACTGGTCTTTATTTTAATGCTTCCTTAGATGGGAGAAAAATAAAAAACAAAGCCCAAGGTCAAAACAGTCAAATAGAAACCAGTGAGTATCTATTGGTTCCCTACTTCCTATTCTGAGGGACACTTTGCTTGGTGCTGAGTATAGAAGAAACCTGGACCTCAAAGTTCTTACACAAATGTAGCTGAAAGGACAGGCCAGACCTGAGAGGTTGCTGAGCACAACTGAGCAAGAGTAGTTTCTCTAAAACTCCACTCTCTATATTCTGGATGCCCTCTGGCTAATTATTCCATTTATGCGAATCCTTCGGATTGCATGCAGGACCTGAATGCCCCAGGATCTCTTTCCTTCTAGAATTTTGAGCAAGTTGGAAAAAGTAAGTGTTTCACACACAGAGCACTGCCCTTCCTCAGCCCCGGGGTCCCCCATGTTTGCCAGCCCTCCACCCTGGTGCCTCCTGTCGCTTTCCTGGACTTGAAGTCCGGTCCACACTGCTTGATGATCAACTCCAGACTTCCAACCTTCATGCCCTGTGGGTCTGGGTCTACACCCTGCCTCCCTGTTCAGCTTTCAGAGCAGGGTCCCGCAGCCCATAATTGGTATCCCTAGTTACACCATCCTTTCCTACCTGCCCCAGGCACTCCTCCTCTGAGTGTCCAAGTACCTAGGGTGAGGCTACTGGACAGGACAGGGGCATTGTCAGGAGGTATCCCACCCCATTAAGAGGTCCAGCCCCACACAGAACCTGCACCCACTCCTGCCTCCTTCACCCAGGTCCCCACTGCTTTGTCTAGTGCCTCTGCCATTCTCCGGAGCTTGCATCCCTCTCTGAAATTGTCTTGTGTACTTAGTCATTCCACTGCAATGAAGGAAATACCTTATCTAGTTCATTGCCATTGTATCTCCAGGGCCTGACACATAGTAGATGTTCAATAAGTTTTTGTTTGATGGATAAAGACTTCTCATTTGTGCTGATTTGCCTTTCAAGAGCTCAGCTGTTTTATCCTACAGACCATCAGGGGCTCTTCCTGTCTGAAAGCCAGTGGTGGGAGAGCTCCTGTCCTCGCCCACAGTGTTCTGGTCTCCATGCGAATCAAGAGAAGTCTGGGAATGGTAGTGTCCCTCAACCCCCTGGATTTTGCAGAACATTCCAGAAGACATTGGGGGAAAGTACTGACTGTTTTGCTCATTGGATCTGACAAAGACACCTTGTTTCACACCAAGAGTTAACTGACCACACAAAGCAAAGCTGGTAAATGCCAAACTGAGTGGATTCGAACAGACAACGCCCTTCACTCCTAATTGTTATCCAAGGAGGTTCGCAGAACCATGCGGGCCCAATTTCAGAGCACATGAACTAGAATCTCTGAGTCTGAAGCCAGAACATGTTAAGAAAATCCTTGTCAGGCAATTCTGATGCTCACTCTGAATTAGGAGCTGTTGGCTAAAGAAACACAAAGGAGCAAGAGGCTGATTAGTTAGGGAGAGTTTCACAGAGAAGGAGTTTGAATTGAGCCTGGAGGAATTAATGAAATCTAAATCTAAAGGAATAAAAGGAATAAACTACATGCCACTCTGGAAAACGCAAAACTACAAAGTCAGAGACAGTAAAAAGATCAGTAGCTGACAGAGGTTCGGGGAGAGGAAGGGAAGGGATTAACAGGTGGAACACAGGGCATTTTTAGGGCAGTAAAACTATTTTGTATGACACTGTGATGGTGCGTGCATGACATTATACATTTGTCAAAAACCAGAGAAATGTACAACACAAAGAGTGAACCCTAATGGAAATCATTGACTTAGTTACTAATGCATCAGTACTGGTTCATCAACTGTTACAAATGTACCACACTAATGCAAGCTGTTAATAATAAGAGGAACTGGGGAGTGGGGGAGTATGTGGGGACTTTCCATATTTTCAGTACAATTTTTCTGTAAACCTAAAACCGCTCTAAGAAAGAAGTTTTTTTAAAAAAAAATAAGGAAGAAAGGAGCATAAGTCATGTTAGGCTGACATAAAATCTACCACGTAAATAGATTCTATCTAATAATAGAATCTATCTACCCCCAATCTCATAGGGGATACTGGGTAGGATAGCAGGAGAGGGAAAGGGGGCTTGAGAATTGGAACTTCAAGCTCGGGAACCTTGTAGGTTTTTGAACAGAATAAATAATAAAGGTGATTTTTCTTTTTTTTAAGAAAGGGTTAATGTTGCTTTGCTGTAGGTACTGGTTTGCCAAAAGGACTGTCTTCTATGCAAAGACTCATGTTTGTGCAATGGAAAACCAGGCCTCTATTTAAATGCACCATCTTCTCCTGGTCTCCCTACTTCTATTTCTTCCCAAGGAGGCCGTCCATGTAAAACCAAACATCAACTGATCTTTAGTCTGGTCAAGTTAAGAAAGAACAGTAGGAGGAAATAACATAGAAGTTACACTTTGCTTTCCAAGTTTTATTCAAACTATGAGATGTCTGCATTTTTAGGACATCAAGGAATGAAGATGATATTTTATTGACAGATGTTAAGGTGCTTTTCAATTTACACTTCCAAGTATATGCTCCTTCCCCCATTCTGCCAGAAATATCCATTTGCCTCTAAGAGATTTAGAATCATTATCTCAGAAAGGCACAAAAACAGTTTTTCAGATTTGACTACAAAAAAAAATTGTATTTTTGAGTCCCCAAAGACTGGTCAGTTTTGACAGTTCTGTTAGTGTCCAGGGCAAGCTTGGCAAAACAGATTCTAGAACTTTGCTGCAGGTCATAGGATAGAAAGAATGCAAGATAAGATGCAAGGGAAGTCCCTGATGCACAGAAGGAAGAACCTACACTGTCTATCCCAGATTCAAAATAGAAAAGAGGAAAAAAAATAGATTGTCATGGTCCTCGATATCCTTCCTTCACTCCATCTCATGGCAGATAGGTATGGGAAAACCTGACAACTCCCAGCACATTCTTAAGAGAAGCAGGTCTTTGGCAGACTAACATTGGTGGATAATACCAATGGATCAGAGGCACTTACTGTGGGAAATGTGATGCCCCTTAAAGCCAGGAAGTATTATCTGCACCCTACAGACCCCATGCAGAGGCCTGGGGACCACCCAGCCAGTGGAAATATGAAAAACTTAATACATGAAGAAAAAAAAATTTTTTTAATGGAAAAAAAACTGAAAGTGTTATTTGGAAAATTTAGGTGTATGTGCCATGTCTCTTCCCCAACCCCAATATACTGAACACTTGTAAGGAAATTCAGATGATTTACATAAATTACAAAAACTAGACTTTGTTCATGTATCTCACGGTGATGTGTAAATTTCCATACTCACCAAAATTATTAGTCTTTCCTACTAGATTGTATTTTCCCCATAATAGTTCCCTAATAGAAACTAAGAGACGCTCAGTACACTCAGATTTTATAACCAAGAAGCCCACAAGAAATTGACATTCCAGAATACAGCTGTTGTCCACTAGGGGGCCCTAGATGCAACAAAATGCAGCTCGTCTCCAGAACCGCCCTGCCACTAAAAGGAGTTGATTTTAGTCGTTTTTGTTTTTCCATTTATGAACAATTAATTGGGTGGGGAAATTCAACCTTGTGCTAACCAAGTGATAGGCTTTGGTGTTCGTTTTCAACAAATAGGGCAAAAACTGCAAATCATTTGGGCAGCAACACAGCCCACCTTTGCCATACAGCCAATTTCCAGACACGAAGGAAATTAGCACTACCTCAAAGGGTTTCTGCCAACTTTTTAAACACGCAAAACCATAGTAATAGTAAACGAAAAGGCACTGAAAGACTAGCAATTGTGCGAATGGGTTAAAAAAAAAAAGGCTCTAGCCATCATGGAATGCCAGATTGCCAGATTTCTTGATTGTGGCTTTTAATCAAAACACAGCCAGCTGCTGGTATTTAACGCTAATTGTTAAGCTCTACGTTTCAGCCAATCATCTTCCTTCTGAGCTGGTACTGTAACAACCAACAGCAAAAATATGAAATTCTCTTCCTGACCCAGTTAAGAGGGGGGAGAGAAAAAAAAGAAAGAAGCAATTCTAGAATTTGGTCAGCTTTCCTATTAAGAATGCATCTCTAGCTTCTAAAGCAAAACAACATCTGTGCCTGGAAATTTTCCTTGCACCTTCAAGATGAACTGATGGCGTGTTTATAAACCCTGTAATCTCCCCCACTTCTTTTTTCTTCCTCCCACCAAAGAACAACATTAGTGCTTCAAAGAGATGGTTATTTTGCCTGTGGGTTAGCTAGAGGGGTGGCCCCTGAGAAAACTCCTTTCTCAGCTTGTCCTCTGCTCCCAGGTCTGCTTAGAAAACTCACTCTATGCCGATAATTTCCCTGTTCCCAACCCTTTGTGCAATTTGGAGAAATGAGTTCTCCCTCCTCCTAGATTGCTAACAGCTCCAAATATCCTCGTCTCTCATCTGTCCTCAGGGAATGGATGGATATCTTAGCTTCATTCCTCAACCTGGAATGCAAAGCATGCAGCTTCATTTGAATGAATGGAGAATTCTCTCTAAAGGAAAACAATCTCTTTCTCTCTCTCAATCTCTCTCCCGTCTTTCCCCCTCCCTTCTTTCTCTCTCCCCCTTCTCCTCTCCCCCTCTCTCCAACTCCTCCCCCTCTCCTCCCTCTCTCTCTATCATAAATGATAACTGAGGGGCAAGTTGGAGATTTTCCTGACAGTGTCTAAAAAAACAGCCATTTTTAGAATCACCCCAGGCACAGAATGGTGGAGGTGGTTTGTCTTTCTTTTTCCTGGGTACACAAAACAACCTCCCACAACCAATTCGACTTTGAGCACAACACTGAGATCTGATGCAAGGTTAACCAGCGAGGGTGGTGTGGGAAAACTGGTCACAGTGCAGAGCTACAAGTTTTCCTTTTCTCTAGTTATTTGCACATAGGGAGTCCCCAGTATTCAAACTGGTGTAAGCAAACCCATAGTTGATTAAATTAAATCTCTTCTCTAGCATGATTTGTATAACTTGCAATAATCAGAAGGGAGAGCCAAAGCATAACTGAAAGGAGAAAATATATAATGTAGCTATTTGGAATTAGATACAGTTGAACTGAGCTTGTAAATTCTTCTACTACTAAAGGCCGAACTGACTCAGGCCAACTGGATTTTTTAAATACTAAGAAATGTAAAGTTGGTGAACTGAAAAGTTAATTAACAAAGTCTTAGAAAATCTTTGATTAACAAATCTTTTCTAAGAGAAATAATTTTGGGCCAGTGACCTGAAATGCTTGCTCACATTATTTTAAAGGATCATTAGAAACAGCCCCTGCAGATCCCTGAATATCAGTTTCTTTCCTGGTCCTTGAAAGGAAAAGAACTCAGTCAGTATTTATTTTATGGCAACTATTTACTCACTCCAAGATCCTACCCCTTGCTGCATCCAAACCCTCACTTTCTTTTTCTTTGTGGCCCATCTATGACAGCGCCTACCTCCACCCCCTGCCCACATTACCTTTGTATAAGAAAATTCCCACCACATACCTCAAGGACAGAAAGACCCTGCTGGCAAGCAATGCCATTTTGCAGATACAGCATGCACACTCCTTAATTTTCTTAATTCTGCCTTTCCTTGCTGTTCCTAACACTTGAGGTTTCAAAGAGAAGAAAGGAAACAAGCTAACAGTGCCTCTGATCCCTGGAGTTTGTGCCCCATAACTTCCCACACATTTTGCAGGAACAGGTAGGCTAGGCTCAAGCAAAAACGAAGAACACCGCAGATCCAAACACTCTGAGGGGCAGAGTCCCCTTTTGAAAGCTCTTCATACACTGTCATTCTTGGACAACGTTATACAATGTTTGCAACTGGATGGATTTAGATTGTTGATATGTAGCAAGAGAAAGATGTGTTTCTTCTCAGTTGATAGGGAGTTCCATTTCCCCCAGCCAACCACTAGATTTACTTTCTCATCTACAGTATTCATGTTCCTTTGTTGTAGAATTTCCAATAACAGTGGGCAGAGTAAATATCTGAGGGTAGATGTCCACAATTTGATGTTAAAGTTGACATTTGCGGGTCATTTATCAATGGTAAAAGTTAAGATGTTCCAGTTTAAGATAGACACGGATTTTATAACCACATTGACAAGAGCTTCCTGTTACTGGTGTTTGATAAGCCGGGAACAAGGGTCACGTCACTTAGTATTCATCTCATTAAGAAGATGGATATGATCGATTTTCCCTTTTCACAGATGAGAAAACTGAGGCTCAGTGAGATGCCAGAACATGCCAAAGGCTCACCCCTAGAAGTAAGTCCTCTGTGATTCAAATCCAGGTCACATAATTAAATCAACCCCCCTACTCTTAACCACCAAGCCAAGTTGCCTCGTTCAAGAACCTAATTATTCGGGGTATTTAGAGACAGTTTTATTTCAGCATCCAAGATGGAGAGAACAGAAAGGGTTGCTTATGCCTAGCGGGGGAACATCCTGCCCTGTCAACATTTGGTCCATATGCCTAAGTCTTTTTGTTTGGTCTGATGTTATCTTCCAAAGTTGAAGTCAGTCTAGGATCATCTTCTTCCAAAAGGTTCCTAGAAAGTTCTATTTTGTCCTCAAATGAAAATTCAAGGGAACTTGAGGTTGAAGTCTGGAAGGTCCTGGAGAAGACCAAGTGGTTAATGCAGTGAGTCAACAAACCACATGGATGAGCAGGCATGAGGTGGCTGCAGCCAGGCCCAGGCTTGCTGGAGGAGAGAGGCTGTGTTGGTTCTTTCAGCTCTAAGAACCAGGGACTCGAAGTTGATACAAGTGGTGGAGGCCACTGTAAGGACGCCCATGAAAACAGAGCTGCACCTGTCACCCAGGCAGACGGGTACTTGGAAATTACCATACCCTTGGGAAAGAAGAAACCCAGGTAATGCCTGGAGACTGGCTGTGGCAAAGACTCTTCCAATCTCCTGGGAACTTCCTGGGCATTTCTCTGCCTCCCTTGCAGCTAGGTATAGCGTAAAGGAGCTATATTCTAGCCAACTCCAGGCCTGGCCCTTAGAAACATCCCTTCAGCTCTTTCTTCCACAGTTTTAACATCTTGGGGACCACATGTTCCAGATGGTATCGCTATAAGAAGGAAGAGTCTGCACTAACCATATTGGAATCTGCTTGAGCAAGAAATATTTATTGTGTTAAGCTGCTCAGATTCCAGGGTTTATTTGTTATAAGAACATAACCTAATCTATCCTGACTACACACTGATTATCCTTCTGAGACAGGGACTTTGGTCCGGACTTTAGTGCAGGGCAAACAATCCACCTGGAATCTACATTTATTAAAAATGTAGGTTCCTGGGATCTACTCCCAGAGATTTTGATGGATTCAACAGAGCAAGGGGATAAGGCAGTGGGGAGGGAAACTGTGTTGGAGGCAGGTGCCTGGTTTCTCTGGTATGAAGAAGCATAAAGAATGTGAACAAAAATGTCTAAAGAGGAAGCTGCAGGACTTGGGGGACAGTTTGGATGAGGCATTGGGAAAAAAAAAAGTCAAAGATGACAATGTCGCAGCCCAAGAGGGCCATGCCAGTCCAAAGGCCAAAGAAGACAACGAGCATTTTCTGATACATGAACTTTTATTCAGAGCTTCCTTACAGGGTGAGAAGTCGTGGAGAGATTATGATGGCTCTCTCAGGCCCGGCAGGCATCACGTTCACAGGGAAGGGGACCAAGCAATGCAAAGAGGACAGAAAGCCTTTTATAAGGGCTTAAGACAAAGGTATTCTTAAGGGTGGGGGGAGCACAGATGCAGGAACAGGTTACTCTGACCTGGGGGATGGTGAAGGAAGGACTAGAATAGCACTTGAACAATTACATTTTGCTCTTTTTGTGAGACTAAGAGCCTCTCACTTCTTGCCTGCTTGCATAAAGTTACATTTTAAGGTCAATTTACCCTTTTTCTCTTTACTGACTTAGAAAGACAAAAATAACATTTAGCTGCCTAGGTCATGCAGACTGCCGTGCACCAAAGATCTGCAGGGCTGTTTTGATCAGGCCACGGGTTGCCACAGACATCAAATCATCTATCTTGTTTTTCACACTTTACACAACTTGTTCCTTTTATGTTAATTGTCACCATCAGTGTACTCTGTTCTGTCTCTGCCACTTCTCAGAAGACAAATCTCTGGAGGCCCTGAAGTGGCCGGTGGTGGTTGCTTGGAGCGGTGGAGGTCCCCAGGGCCTCTAGGGCCAACTCTTACTCATTTGCATTCAGTTTCTTATTCAGCCTGTGAAAATGGACAGTGTTGACCCTCTAGGTTTCGTCAGCATTCTTGAAGGGCTTAAAGTTCTCAGAGGGCTTTTTTCATCAAACTCCTCTGAAAAGGTCCTTCTACCGTCATGGTTTTCTTTAGACCCTGACACTGCCTCAGGTGGGCCTGGGTCGACAGAGGGCCGTCACCTTCCGCCTCCACCCTGGTGCTTGGCTTCAGAGGCGCTGGTGGTTTCCTGGTCCCCTGTGGCATGTCAAAGCCTCCCAGAGGTCTCCCAAGGCTTCTATTTTGAGAGGCTGAGAATAGAATGGGATTGTAAGTCTGAACAGTTCATTTTAGAGAGAAAAGTGATTTGGATGGTGAGACGCTGGAGGGCTGAGGTGAGGTGCACCTGTTCAGTTGGAAATGAGGGTCTAAGGATGAGGAGCTGGGACGGGAACTCTCTGGGCACCCCCAGGAGCCAGAGAGTGGAACAAAAGCAGAAGGTGAAGGCCCGAGCTCAGGGGGTGTTCAGGTTTGCTAATGCTGCCACTTTGCAAAACACCAGAAATGGATTGGCTTTTATAAAGGGGGTTTATTTCATTACAGAGTTACAGTCTTGAGGCCATAAAGTGTCCAAGGTAAAGCATCAAGCAGGTACCTTCACTGGAGGATGGCCAATGGCGTCCGGAAAGCCTCTGTTAGCTGGGAAGGCACGTGGCTGCCATCTGCTTGCTCCCAGATTGTGTTTCAAAATGGCGTTCTCCAGAATGTCAGTGTCAGCTTCAACGGCCTTCTTCAAAATATCTGTCTCAGCTGCAGCAGCAAGCTCCTTCTGTCTGAGCTACTATAGGGCTCCAGTAAACTAATTAAGGCCCATGCTGAATAGGTGGGGCCATGCTTCCGTGGAAATAATTTAATCAGTTATCACCTACAGTTGGGTGGGTCATATCTCCATGCAAACAAGTTAATCCACTGATTCCAACTTAACACGAATACATGTGCCCAACAAGACTGCATCAAAGAACATGGGTTTCTGGGGGATATAATATATACAAACCGGACAGGGGGTGCCTGCACAGGGGAACGCTGCACCCAGGTGGCCTGGGAATGCATGCCTGCAACCAGGACTCTGAGAAGGCACCAAGAAAGGAAGAAGAGTATTTGGAGAATGGCTGTGCCAGCAGGTACAGGCAGCAGCCAGAGAGCAGGGATGAAGAAGATTTGGAGCTAGGCCACATGCTCCCCAGCTGGCCTTGTGCCCATCTGTGCTCCATCTATGGTCAGCAACGAGATGCTCATTGCCAGCTGGGGAGCAAGTGACCTAGCTCCAAATCTCCATCTTTCACCCACTTTCTTGGGCCACCCTTGAACCACCTATCACAGTTGAGGACTCCAGCAAGCCTACTGCAAGGCAGAGTTTAGTGCTGGGGATCTTATCGGAGAGCGCTCTCAGGATCAATACCCGCTAGAGGGAAGGAGAAGAGACAGGATTGAAAGAGAGAGAAGCTGAGCTACAGTGCAGGCCCATCAGGCTCAGCCACCTCTGTGGAGGGTTCTAGAGCTGAAGTGGCCCAAGAGAGTTGCCTTACCTTGAGCTGAAATGGCCTTTATATCCCTGCCTGAATCGGTCATCAAATACAGGCCACCCTGAGAAAGGGGTGGCCTTGGTGTACATGGCTCTGCAGCTGAGGCAGACCCGGAAGGGGCTGGGAGCTAAATGCTAACATCACTCCCAGCAGCTGGGCCAGCAAGTCCTTCCTTGAAGGGGGAAGTGGGCGGCACACCTCCAGCCCACCACACATCCCCTCCATTAGTTACCCAGTTGCAATCCTATGACATGAGAAGCTGATCTTTTGTCCTGGATTTCCAGTGAGTCACCAGATTTGACCTCATTCCTGGATTGTGTGACCAATAACTTCATCCAGCTCAGGGAAACCTCGCTCACCTTTCCCAGAGGGTTTCTGTCTTTATCTGGAGGATGGCAGGGCTCCTCCAGCATCTCCCAGCTTAATCTCAGTAGGTTTCTCAGCACCATGTCCTAGACTCCACAGTCTGTGGCAGATGAAGCTGCTTTCTTGGCAGGGTGGGTATCTGAGGAAGACGGAAGAGCCTTTAATCCTTCCAAGCCTGAGCCCTGGGAGGGCCAACATGAGCAAGAATTGACAAGCTCTCTGGTCATGTCCGAACTTGCATGCATGGAATTTTAAGCACATAAAACACGGAAGCACGTGTGCCAAAGAGGTGGCTGTAGCAGCAGATTCTGTGGCCTTGCATGAGCAATGGGAACAGATAAACCAGGGTCTCAGCAAGGCAGATTATCTTGTCTATTCTTGTACCTGGAGAAATAGGGCTCCTTAGAAAGCACTTGTGGGAACTCCACACTGAGACAGATAACAAAGGGAAAGAGGTCCAGATCTATCTTGAACTTGGAAGTTGGTTCCTCTCAGCCCATACAAATCCAAGAGTGGGGCTCTTCCTTGCTCTCCTACTGCCCCTTATTGGTGGCTAGGACCCCACTCTCCTTTTTGGGGAAATGGAAGCAGAGATTTTACACATGAGTTAAGTCAAAAAAGGACTATGAAAAGGCTCAGAGCCCAAACATGTGACACTCCTGCAGGACTGATGTCAAAATGAGTTGTGACTGCTGTCAAAACAAGGTACTCAACAGAAGCCAGCGGGAGCTGGGATGATGATGTTCCACTGCACAGGTGACGGACAGTTACTTCTTAGTTCCCACATGGGCCCTGGATGCTGAACGTGATAAGGCCGGCTCCAGGGAAGGCTGGTGATCTGTGGGTACTGATGACACCCCTCTCCTTGCGGTCCACCAGGGCCCCACGTTCTCATCTAGAACCCTACAAACCTCTCTCTCTTTACACTTCCTCTCTGTCTTTCCCTACTCTCTTACTCTGGGACATTTTTTTTCTAGTGGAAAAAAGTGGAGTGGAGAAAAGTTCTGTTCTGATATTATTTGTGTTCTTCCAAATCTACTATATTATCTAAGATGCAAAAGAGTATTTTCTATTTTATTTTTCATTTCATTCTAAGGGTCTACAGTTTTGAAACCCAAAAGTCAAGAGGAAAGAACCTCCTTGTCCCCCTCTTTCTGCCGCCTCACCTTTTCCTTGGGGCCAGAAAAGGAAACCCTGGTTGTTTCCACAATTAAGCAGCAGTGGGGAGGATCCGATAGGAAGAGGAACTCTCAGGAAAAGAACATATCAGTTAATATTGAAAAGAAGATCTCATTGCCTTGAAAATGTCTCAAAAGCAGGAATTTTCATACCATTGTCTTCGTAGACGTCAGATTATTAGTTATCCCAGGCCAGTTGAGGGTCTCTTGGCATGACCTTTCCTAGCCCGAGAAAAGCCTCCAAGGAGGGCCAGACATTTCACCACGGTAACCTGCCAGCACTCTAGGGTTCTCCAGTATGAAACCTTCTACTCCAGGTACAAGTGGACGCAGGGTCTGCCACACCAGAAAGGCCTGGCTCCAGGATGGGCTGACCTGGGCCCAACCACTGACCCTGAAGACCCAACTGCCCTTTCCCTCTCCCCCCAGCTGGGTACCACTATGCCTTCTGTTTTAGTTTGCTAATGCAGCTGGGATGCAAAACACCAGAAATGGGTTGGCTTTTATAAAGGGGGTTTATTTGGTTACACAGTTACAGTCTTAAGGCCATAAAGTGTCCAACAATCGGGTACCTTCACTGGAGGATGGCCAGTAGCGTCTGGAACACCTGTTAGCTGGGAAGGCACATGGCTGGTGTCTGTTCCAGAGTTCTGGGTTCAAAATGGCTTTCTCCCAGGACATCCCTCTCTCAGCTCCTGTGAATTCTTCAAAGTATCCCTCCTGGCTGTAGCAAGCTCACTGCTTTTGTCTGAGGTTATAAAGTGCTCCAGTAAACTAATCAAGGCCCATGCTGAATTGGTGGGGCCACACCTCCATGGAAATCATCCAGAGTTATCACCTACAGGTGGGTGGGTCACATCTCCATGGAAACACTCAAAGAATTACAATCTAATCAACACTAATACCTCTGTCCACACAAGACTGCATCAAGGATAATGGCGTTTTGTGGGACACAATACATACACCTTCTCTATAGAGATAAAAACAATAATTCAAAAAAATAATAAATAAGATAAAACCATTCTTTGGTAGAAGGGGCACAGCTTAAGCTAAACTCAAATCCCATCTCTGCTCCCAACTTAACAACCTTTGTTTAGTTACTTTAACCTCTTTGAATCTGTTTTCTTCTGCAAAACAAAATTACTAATAACCACTACACGGAGTCAACTGTCAATTAAAAACTTAAATTCAGGGCTGGTTCCCTTTCCCCTATGCATCCAGGAGAGGACCCAGGGGTTGTTCTGTCAAACCAATGACTTAAATTAACCACACCAACTGCTTTACAACCTAACAATGCTATCCACCCATACCATCAGTCTTCTGAGGGCAAACTCCAACCATAGCAAAGTTCATACAAACCAAGAAATAGCTCCTGATTCCTTTTCCAAACTTAAAAAATTAAAATTAAAATAAAAAATTACAGGCTTGCTTGCCCCTCCTGTGTGTCCCCAGACTATGCACCATACCCTTGCTTTCAGTTGCCTGGTCCCCCACTGTGTGTCTCTACTTCCAGCTCACCCCCTGCCTCTTCCCAGTTCTTTGTTTGAGATGTTTCCCACTTTCTCCAAATTGTAGCATGCGTGCAATGGAAGCAAAGAAGGATCTGTATGATGCTAAGTGCTGCCCAGGACATTGTGGAGAACTTCTTAAATCCCAATATCCAGAGTGATCCAGAAAGAAGTGCAAGGGATCCTGATTCCATGAGATAATATATGCATTTACCCTTCTCCAGATTTCTCCCTTATTCTGGTACATTTTGGGAAGGCTGAGAAGTAAAAACAGCTAACTTTTGGGAAAGGAAGGCCATCTCTCAATATCTATCACCAAGTAATGCCTCCAAGTCTCCTGCTAAGTAATTCCAGGAATGCTTTTCTATCATTTCCCACTTAATTGTCATAAGATTACCTCATAGTATTTGACCAATTTATCTCCATAAATGCTGAGGTAATGTCTCATTCATTCTATCCCTAGTCCATTGCAAAATGCCTGGCACATATTGGGCCAACAAAATACGGTGGTTGTATTGAATGAACCAAATATAACTTGCCACAATACACTGTAATGAGAGCAATCGCCAACAGATAGAGAAGCTGAGAACAACTGGCAGAAACACTGTTACTGCTCCCTGGCTGGGGAGCAGCTTTGAGTGATCCAACTGGAGTAGTGATTTTGTGTTCTCACTTTTGAAAGTAGAGGGAACTTCTCCAAGAAGAGAGGGGAAAAAGTAAATGGAAATAGCATAACCACATTAACTAAGGGAAAGCCACATACCCACAGAGAGGACACTGTCTAGATGGTTTGTAGGTCAAGCTGAATAGCCCTGCCTGAGACTTCTCTGTAAGATCAGACTTGCTCCATCTCTGTAAGATCAGCCTAGATGTTTTATTTGCCAAAGATGCCAAACTAGACCTTCCAACTCCAAGGTTCAATGTTTTGATTCCCTACAGTGGATTCTTAGTGTTTGGTCAGTGCTGCCGCACTAATTAAAGAGATACTGTTATGTGTTCCTACAAAATCCTAGCAACCAACCCTTGTCAAAAATGAGCCCTTGGCTACCATCAGGAATCCCTGGTTTAATAAACTGTCACTGGGTGGTGAGAATATTACTTCCATGTAAATAATAATCCATTCATTGAAGAACATAATGGTCACTCAGACAATCTCTACTAATATGCTGAAATTTGTTGAGTTCAGATTTCTACCACCCAGAAAATAAATATATTGAATTACAAAAAAGCCTCATTGGACCTAATCAAAGTTTGGATCCATTTAGCATATGCAAAAATCAACTGACCACAGACAACTCAATCCCTTTCACAGAAGAGAAATCCAAATGGCCAAATAAACATATGAAAAGGTGCTCAGCCTCATTAATCATTAGAGAAATACAGATTAAAAGCCCATTACATACCACTACATGTGTACCAAAATGGCTAAAATAAAAAATAATGACAGTATCAAGTGATGGGTAGGATGTGGAGCAAACAGAATTCCCATATCCACTTGGTAGGAGTATAAATTGGTACAACCACTATGGAAAACTGACAATGTCTCCTAAGCTGAACATACCCAGTAAACTTTGTGACCTAGGAATTACTCCTTGATGGGACACCAGCAGAAATGCATATATGTCCACCAAAATAGACATACTAGAATATTCATAGTAACACTATTCATAATTGCCCAAAACTAGAACTAACCCAAGTGTCCAGCAATAATACAATGTATAAATAACTTTGGCATATTCATACAGTGTAATACAATATAGCAATGAGAACGTAAAAACCTCTGCTACATTCAACAACATAGCATAATCTGACATTGGGAAGAGCAAAGAGTAAGAGAAGCCAAGAGTACATACTGTATGAGTCTATTTATTTAAAGTACAAAATTAGGCAAGACTAACCAATGATTCACCTTTGGGATTGTAGAAATAAGAAGGAAGTTTAAGAAGGGGTTCCAAGGGTCCTAGCAAGGTTCTTTTTCTTGAGCTGGATGAGTGGTTACACAGGGGTGTTCACTTTAAGAAAATTCATCAACCCAACTGAATTACTAAAGAAGCCTCACTGGACCTAATCAAAGTTTGGATCCATTTAGCATATGTTAAAATCAACTGACCACAGACATCTCAACCCATTTTACAGAAGAGAATATGCAAATGGCCAAATAAACATATGAAAAAGTGCTCAGCCTCATTAATCATCAGAGAAATAGAGATTAAAAGTCCATTACAATTGTAATAGTCCCTAGATTATAAGCTCTTACAGCAGTTAACTCTATCCCTGAATTGTAAGGCCTATCTCTAAACTTTGAGATGCTGATCCCCTAGCGTATAACCTGATTGGTCTCTGGAACAATGCATATCTCTGAGACACCTGAAACTCAGAGCTAGAGCTCGGCAGATATGAATATCAGTATTAGTGCATACAGCCACTGTCAAAAAAAAAAAAAAAAGCTGAAAAAGACCCCAGACTTTAATTAGTGATATGAATGAAGCAGGTCTGGTTAAGATCAAGGCAAGCCAGGCCAAAGGGTAAAGGTTGAAACTGATTGTGTTTTAAAACTTCAACTTCCATATGGGACCAAGGGAATAGATATCTATTTGGTACAGGATCTAAATTTTCTAAACGGTACAACTCTACAGTTGATTTGTTCAAACACCACAATTGCATGGAACTTTGAATAGGAAGTGAGATAGGGTAGGTTAGTATAGGCTGGAGTGAAATAGTGACACATCCCAGAGTAATTTGGGCAGATAATAAAAAATATATTTACAGCCTCCCCCTCCCCAGCCCCGAGGATCTGGGGGAAGGTGCGGATGTGTTGGACATCCTCACCTGGACTGGTGTTGATGTTGTCACAAACACTGGGACTGGCGGTTTGATGTGCTGAGCCCTCGAGCATGGGACTTGCCCTTATGAAGCTCATTACCACAAACGAGAGTCTAAACTTGCATGTAATGGTGCCTGAGAGTCTCCCCGAGTGCCTTTGTTGCTCAGATGTGGCCCTCTCTCTCTCTAACTAAGCCATCTCAACGCGTGAACTTGCTGCCCTCCCCCCTACGTGGGACCTGACTCCCAGGGGTGTAAATCTCCCTGGCAATGCAGAATATGACTCCCGGGGATGAATGTGGACCCAGCATCGTGGGACTGAGAGTATCTTCTTGACCAAAAGGGGGATGCAAAATGAGACGAAATAGTTTCAGTGGCTGAGAGAGTTCAAATGGAGTCGAGAGGTCACTCTGGTGGACATTCTTATGCACTATATAGATAACACCTCTTAAGCTTTAATGTATTGGAATAGCTAGAAGTAAATACCTGAAACTACCAAACTCCAACTCAGCAGTCTGGACTCCTGAAGACAATTATATAATGATGTGGATTGCAAGGGGTGACAGTGTGATTGTGAGGACCTTGTGGATCACACCCCCTTTATCTAGTGTATGGATGAGTAGAAAAATGGGGATAAAAACTAAAGGACAAATGGGGTGGGATGGGGGGTTGATTTGGGTGTTCTTTTTTCACTTTTATTTTTTATTCTTGTTCTGGTTCTTTCTGATGTAAGGAAAATGTTCAGAGATAGATTGTGGTGATGAATGCATAACTACGTTATCATACTGTGGACAGTGGATTGTATACCATGGATGATTGTATGGTGTGTGAATGTATTTCAATAAAACTGAATTCAATAAAAAAAAAAAGTCCATTACATACCACTAAATAAAAAATAATGACAATTATTATGTTATGAATCGTGAGCTCTTCAGGCATGTTATAATTCAATAAAAATTTTGATTACCACCACCACCACCAAAAAACTGAAGGGTCAGAATGCTTTGGAATAGGGCTCTAGTATGCACATTAAGTCCGTCTGATAAGGAAGTATTAAATAAAACTTTGATGATCCCGATAGAAGGTAGATAAAAGACAATGAGAGTCTTGCTTTGATGACTGAACAGAAGAAAATTGTACACGTTTTTTTCTTTGGTTCAGAATCTGTATGTGTGTGGATGGATTGAAGAAAAAGGTTGTGTGTGTGTGTATGTGTGTTGTTTTGTTTATTGACTCAGTGAACTCAATGGCTTTGAGTAACCAAATTAATTTTTTCTCCACTCTAGGTTGGAGCCTACCTTCAACATAGGAAAACATTTTCATATAATGTGTATGAGCCATAAGATAGGAAAACTTCACCAAAAATCGGCATATTCATAAGCCATTTAAGTACTGGTTTCTTTATTTAACAATTGGTTTTTATTTCTTTGAAGTACTATGTCGTAACTGGCCTCACAAACAAGCAGCACATTTCTGTGTATAAATTATAACTCATTCATGGATCATGAGACATAAATTAGCTCAAGTTTAAGACACAAATCCATTTAAATTCTCAGAATAGATTTTTTTTTTTTAAATCTGGTTAAACCTTAAAGGGTACTTTTAATTTTGTAGAATTAAAAAATCTGCCTTTATAAGAAAGTCCAGTACAATAGGAAACCAAATAGGGGGCTCCTGGGCATCAGTTACTGTTGAAAATTTACTTCAATAAATTTTCACTATTGGCTTAGTTATTTAAATAATTAGGAAGCACTAAGAGAAAAATCTGTTGGAAGTTTGTTGGGTTTTTTTTGTTTTGTTTTGTTTTTTTGGTTTTTTGCTGTTGATTAAGGTAGGAAATGAAAAAAGTCAACTGAATGCCATTTCAAACACACATTGATATTTACTCTAACGGCAAAACCTCTGGAGAAGTAAATGTGGCTTTGTGATTTCTTCAAGGCAAAAATCACAGCATGATGGTTCAAACCATGTTCCCTACTGTCTAATACCGGGAAAAGAGACAAACACCCATTTTCCCCAAGAAGCTTATGAAGAGAAAGTCCAAAATAATTGGACAAAATAATTGTAGCGATGAGTGTCCTCTCTCCCGCTTTCATTTTCTATGATCATAAGCATTTTTCTTGTCTCTGGGTCCTCACAGGAAAGACACCAAGACTAAGTAAACAAGACATCTATGCCATCGTGCTTCATCTTTCGCAAACCGTGTTCGACAATGCCCACAGGCTGTCATCTTCCCAGAGAAGTGTATCAAAAACCATGAGCAACCCAGGCATGGCAGGAGAGCCTTCACTAGAAGGAGGAGGGGAAGCTATGGAGGAAGGAGAGGGGAAAGCAAGGCCATCTATCTCAGAAGCATTTGCTTACTATGGAAGTGTAGGCAACGATGAAAGCCACTGGGCAGCCTCGTAGTCTCTCAAATCTTTAAATTCATTAAAAAAATTCATTAAAAAATTATTGTGATCTATCAAGTATCAAGCTTTGAGCACACCACAGTGAGTCAACAGGAAGACCTGAACCGCGGTGGACATTCCCATTCCCATGAGCCTTGTCCTCTTTTACTTTCAGTGTGAATTGCAAACATTGAGAAAAAGGTCCTGATCCAAAACTCAATCTGCCATGATCATATTGATATTCATTCAATCAAAAACTAATTTTGAGTACCAACTATATTTGGACTTCGGAATTTTTTTTTAAATAAAAAAAAAATCATGGATTGAAATACAGATGCTTATAAAATCAAATGTTTTTGAAAATTGCTACAATCTTCTTACATATCTCCTTAAGAAAACAGTTTCATTTTTATCATTGCTTCTATTAGTGAGCATATTACCATAACTACTAGATCAATGGCATTTCAAATTTTTTAGTTTCTTCATAAGTTTCAAAAGATTTAGCCAATTTTCATGACATTTGTTGCACTAACAAATCGTGTTAAGATTTGTATTATCTTTCTTCCCTATTGAAACTAATTATTTGGCAGATGGCAACATATTAGGAATGGACAAATCTTGTACACACAGACTGTACCTTCACCCACATGTTTTGAAAGTGTCTTTATTATCCGACAAGTATTTTTCAACAGATGCTAATATTTGGTTGTTTTAAATTATTCATATTGGCTAAACGATATTTTAATATTAATATGGTTTCATTGATCAAAGTCTCTAGGTCATAGAAACACCAGTTCCTTCCTTAAACCCAGACCGAGTTCCTATATCACAGCCTTTTATCTGAAACCATTTAACTGAAGTATAATTGACATATAAACTGGATGAGATTAAAGTATAAAACTAGACACATTTGACATATGTGTATGTCTGTGACACCGTCACCAAAATCAGATAACAAGCGTAACCATCCTAAAAGTGTACTTGTGCCTCTTGGTTGCCTCTCCCTCATGCTCCTTCCCCCTCCATTCCCAGGCAACCGCTGATCTGCCGTCACCATAGATTACATTGCATTTTACAGACTGCTATATAAATGGAATCATACAGTGTGTGCACTATGTGTGCCTAGCATCTTTGGCTCAACATAATGGTTTTAAGATTCATCCGCTTTGTTGTGTGTACCAAGAGTTTATTCCTTTTTATTGCCGACAAGGATTCCATTGCATGAATATACCATGGTTTGCCAATTCACTCACCTACTGTTGGATATCTTGGTTGTTTCCCAGTTTTTGGCTATTACAAATAAAGCCAAGTGCACAAGTCTTGTGTACAAGTCTTTCTATGGACATATGATTTAATTTGTCTTCAGTAAATCTAAGAGTTCATGCAACCCAGTAGCCTTGATTCTTGAAGACGATTGTATAACTATGTGTCTGACACGGTGTGACTGTATGATTGTGAAAACCTTATGGCTCACACTCTGTTTATCCAGTGTATGGACAGATAAGTAGAAAAATGGGGACAAAAATTAATTGAAAAATAGGGTGGGATGGGGGGATGGGATGTTTCAGGTGTTCTTTTTTTACTTTTATTTTATTCTTTTTATTTTTTTTTTGGAGTAATGAAAATTTTCAATCATTGTGGTGATGAAGCACAACAATATGATGGTGCTGTGAACAACTGTACACTGTGGATGCTTATATGGTATGTGAATATATCACAATAAAACTTATTAAAATGATCAGTTTTCCTTTTTGAGTCTGCAAACATGGCAGATTTATTGATTAGATTTTTAAATTAATTTATTTTTAATTGTGGTAAAATACACATAAATTAAAAATCATTGTAAAGATTTTAAGTGTCCACAATTCTTTGACTTTAAATACGATGCCAATATGTACCTTGCACCACTATTTCCAGACTATTTTCATCATCCTAATCCAAAACTCATATTCTTTTAGTAATGATTCCCCATTCCCCTGCCTGCCAACCCTGATAAACACTATGCTGCTTTCTTTCTCTATGAATTTACTTATTCTAAGTATTTCAAATGAGAGAAATCATACAATGTTTGTTCTTTTGTGTAAGGCTTATTTCATTCAATATGATGTCTTTAAGTTTCACCCATGTTGTAGCATGTACTAGTACTGCACTTCTTTTTAAAGCTGAATAATATCCCATTGTTTGGATGTACCCCATTTTGTTTATCCATTTATCTGTTGATGGACACTTGGCTGCTTCCACCTTTTGGCTATTGTGACTAATGCTGCAGTACAAATATCTGTCCAAGCCCCTACTTTCAATTCTTTTCAGTATGTACCTAGGAGGTGAATTCTATGTTTAATTTTCTGAGGATCTGCCAAAATGTTTTCCACAGTGGCTGCACCATTTAACATTGTCACCAACAATGTATGAGGGTTCCTGTTTGTCTGCATCCTTGCCAACACTATTATTTTCAGTTTTTTAAATGACAGTCATCCTAGTGAGTACGAAGTGGTATCTCATTGTAGTTTTAATTTGCATTTCTCTAATGACTAAACATGTTGAGCATCTTTTCATATAGTTATTGGTCGTTTGAATATCTCTTTGGAGAAATGTCTATTCAAATATTTCGTTCATTTTTAAAATGGGTTGTTTGTCTTTTTGTTGTTAAGTTGTATGATTTATTTATATATTCTGGATACTAAACTCTTATCAGATATATGGTTTCCAAATATTTTCTCCTATTCTGTCGGTTGTCTTTTCACTTTCTTGATAATGTCCTTTAATACACAGAAGTTTTTAATTTTTATGAAGTCCACTGTATCTATTTTTTACTTTTGTTGTTTGTGCTTTTGGTATAAAATCCAAAAATCTACTGCTGTATTACAAGGTCCTGAAGATATTTCCCTATGTTATCTTGTAAGAGTTTTATAGTATTAGCTCCTACATTTAGGTTGTCCATTCATATTGAATTAATTTTTTCTATGGTGGGAGGTAGTTGTCCTAGCACCATTTGTTGAAAAGACTATTCTTTCTCCATTGAATGGACTTTGCACCCGTGTTAAAAATCAACTGGCCAGAGGCGGGGCAAGATGGCAGACTGGTGAGCTGTAAGTTTTAGTTACTCCTCCAGGAAAGTAGGTAAAAAGCCAGGAACTGCGTGGACTGGACACCACAGAGCAATCTGTCTTTGGGCATACTTCATACAACACTCATGAAAATGTCGAACTGCTGAGATCAGCGAAATCTGTAAGTTTTTGCGGCCAGGGGACCCGCGCCCCTCCCTGCCAGGCTCAGTCCTGTGGGAGGAGGGGCTGCCAGCTCCGGGAAGGAGAAGGGAGAACTGCAGTGGTAGCCCTTCTCGGAAACTCATTCTACTGATCCAGACTCCAACCATAGATAGACTGAGACCAGACACCAGAGAATCTGAGAGCTGCCAGCCCAGCAGAGAGGAGACAGGCATAGAGAAAAACAAATAACACGAGAAGCTCCAAAATAAAGGCAGAGGATTTTTGGAGTTCTGGTGAACACAGAAAGGGGAAGGGCGGAGATCAGGCCTTGAGGCGCATATGCAAATCCTGAAGAAAAGCTGATCTCTCTGCCCTGTGGACCTTTCCTTAATGGCCCTGGTTGCTTTGTCTATTAGCATTTCAATAACCCATTAGATCTCTGAGGAGGGCCCTTTTTTATTATTTTTTTTTTTAATCCTTTTTTCCTTTTCTAAAACAATTACTCTAAGAAGCCCAATACAGAAAGCTTCAAAGAATTGCAATTTGGGCACGTCAAGTCAAGAGCAGAACTAAGAGAGCTCTGAGACAAAAGGCAATAATCCAGTGGCTGAGAAAATTCACTAAACACCACAACTTCCCAAGAAAAGGGGGCTGTCCGCTCACAGCCACCATCCTGGTGGACAGGAAACACTCCTGCCCATCGCCAGCCCCATAGCCCAGAGCTGCCCCAGACAACCCAGTGTGACAGAAGTGCTTCAAATAACAGGCACACACCACAAAACTGGGCGTGGACATTAGCCTTCCCTGCGACCTCAGCTGATTGTCCCAGAGCTGGGAAGGTGGAGCAGTGTGAATTAACAAAGCCCCATTCAGCCATCATTGCAGCAGACTGGGAGCCTCCCTACACAGCCCAGCAGCCCAGAACTGCCCTGGGGGGACGGCACTCACCTGTGACATAGCACAGTCATCCCTCAACAGAGGACCCGGGGTGCACGGCCTGGAAGAGGGGCCCACTTGCAAGTCTCAGGAGCCATACGCCAATACCAAAGACTTGTGGGTCAGTGGCAGAGACAAACTGTGGCAGGACTGAACTGAAGGATTAGACTATTGCAGCAGCTTTAAAACTCTAGGATCATCAGGGAGATTTGATTGTTAGGGCCACCCCCCCTCCCCGACTGCCCAGAAACACGCCCCACATACAGGGCAGGCAACACCAACTACACACGCAAGCTTGGTACACCAATTGGGCCCCACAAGACTCACTCCCCCACTCACCAAAAAGGCTAAGCAGGGGAGAACTGGCTTGTGGAGAACAGGTGGCTCGTGGACGCCACCTGCTGGTTAGTTAGAGAAAGTGTACTCCACGAAGCTGTAGATATGATAAATTAGAGATAAGGACTTCAATAGGTCTACAAACCCTAAAAGAACCCTATCAAGTTCAGCAAATGCCACGAGGCCAAAAACAACAGAAAATTATAAAGCATATGAAAAAAACCAGACGATATGGATAACCCAAGCCCAAGCACCCAAATCAAAAGACCAGAAGAGACACAGCACCTAGAGCAGCTACTCAAAGAACTAAAGATGAACAATGAGACCATAGTACGGGATATGAAGGAAATCAAGAAGACTCTAGAAGAGCATAAAGAAGGCATTGCAAGACTAAATAAAAAAATGGATGATCTTATGGAAATTAAAGAAACTGTTGACCAAATTAAAAAGATTCTGGACACTCATAGTACAGGAGTAGAGGAAGCTGAACAACGAATCAGTGACCTGGAAGATGACAGAATGGAAAATGAAAGCATAAAAGAAAGAATGGGGAAAAAAATTGAAAAAATCGAAACGGACCTCAGGGATATGATAGATAATATGAAACGTCCAAATATAAGACTCATTGGTGTCCCAGAAGTGGAAGAAAAGGGTAAAGGTCTAGGAAGAGTATTCAAAGAAATTGTTGGGGAAAACTTCCCAAATCTTCTAAACAACATAAATACACAAATCATAAATGCTCAGCGAACTCCAAATAGAATAAATCCAAATAAACCCACTCCGAGACATATACTGATCACACTGTCAAACACAGAAGAGAAGGAGCAAGTTCTGAAAGCAGCAAGAGAAAAGCAATTCACCACATACAAAGGAAACAGCATAAGACTAAGTAGTGACTACTCAGCAGCCACCATGGAGGCAAGAAGGCAGTGGCACGATATATTTAAAATTCTGAGTGAGAAAAATTTCCAGCCAAGAATACTTTATC